>NW_010361298.1:360189-380036 GCF_000414095.1 Morus notabilis | reverse complement strand
ATGTGTATAAAATGATCAATTCCATGTAGAAAGATAAGAATTACTCTCATTTAACACTCACGTAAAAGAAACTAGTCAAAATTGTAACTTTATTTTTAATTTAATTAACATTACAATAAATTTTAAAATTTAAGCAGTGAATTATCAAGAAAACAATTTATGAAACCAATTTATTAAACTCGTAAAGTTTAAAGAATACTCATATAAAAAAGCCCCGATATTAAGCACCACTACTAATAAAAAGTATGCCCCATACTACGCACTATTTATGTCCAATAACATTATTAGAATGGTGCCATAGAATTCAAACTTAGAAGTATTGCCTGTGTTATTAACCACCACTAAACGTTTGGTTCATGGATTAGAGTCATGTGATTAAAATTATTTTCGATTTACGTGTATTTTTTATAAAAAAAAATACTATAACGAACTATAAACCATAATTCAAATTATGGTTTGAATCCTCCAACCAAACATAAATTAGCGGCATCACTAGTGCGCAACAACATTGTTCTGCACCCATTAGTGATTAATCATTTGTTGGGAAGACTTTTAAATTGATAATGAGAATTTCTAAAATAGGAACCGTCTCTTGTCTTTATTGGTAGGAAAAATTGTTTTGGCAGTTCAATTAATATTTTGACTATTAAATCTATAATTAGGAACAGTTTTGTGTTGTGTATTATAAAATTTTAACCTGTAGAAGATAAATAAAAAAAATTAAGATGAACTAAGGATGTTTGTTTGTTTATTTTATGAGTTGAATCATAATTTTTAATTTAAACCAAAAATCTAATTTAGTTGATGTTTGATAGAGAAAAAATGTGAGAAAAGGAAATATGGATTAGATTCTTAGTTTAAATTGAGAATTGAATAAGGGTTGAGTAATTATCATTTGTAATTTTGAAAAATATATATGTATATATTATAGGAATAAAATTAATGTAGTACTTTCTATCATATTAAAATATCTAGAAAGTGCTTGATAATGTTAAATAGCTATATTTGAGTTTTAGAAACACATATTATAGGTATCCTTCTACCTTCTATTTGATTTGCTCAAAATAAAGTCTTACAAAATTAATTGAAAATTTTAAAAAAAAACATAAAATCTAACAATACATAAAAGACTCAAAGTTCTTTGCTACTCCACTAATTTTTTTTCTTTTTTTATTTTAACTTTTGTGATTTTTTTTTACATTTTAATTTTTGTGTGTTTTTTTAAAGATATGTTGTTCTTCTATTCCTATAAGAGTAACTTTTTTCACGTGTTCTTATTTATTTTTATTTTGTTAAAATAATTTTATTTAAATATGTTCCTACTTAATTTTTTTTATCAATTGATATCTTTACACATATTTTTTAAAAAAATAAATATAAAATTTTTTAAATGCTTGTATAAATGAATTTCTTATCATTCAGTAAACTATAAACTCTTCAGGTCTCTCTAATATAATAATACTTTCTCAAAAAAATAAAAGGACAAAAAGATAAACTTCTATCTTCTTTTCTTCCCCTTACCAAAAGAACAAACCTAGAAAATTATGCGCAAAACTTTTAGATATGAACAAAAAAAAAAATTGATTGTAAACACTCCGGGTGTGTTTAGAGTTTTATCAAGAGATTATTTTCAGTATAAAAAATCCATTAATATCTCTCTCTGCTCGAGAAAGGAGAAAACGAAAATAAAAAATAAAAAACGACTAAAAGTTATTTTTCATTTCTCTCTCATTTTACACTAAACTAAAAAATCATTTTTATTTTCATTTTTTGTCTTTTTTGCGTCAAACACCGTTTTGAAAATCTTTTTATTTTTTTATTTTTTTTAAAAACGTAAAAAAATAAAAACAAGATCAATTCCAAACATGGTATCACTGTCCACCTTTTACAATTGCCCAGGCATATAAGATCGTCAGCTAAGTCGAAAGGAAGGGTACGTAACTTTTTTTTTCCCCTCTTTATAGTGCTTTGTTCTAATCCTAAATCACTAGCCGTCAACAAAAAAATAATAAAAATAAAAATAAATAAATACTAACACACCTTTCCCAAACAAAAACATAGATAAAAACTCAAAATTTGTTCTTATTTTTGCATTACGCTTTATGAAGAATTTTGGAAAAAAAAAATTGTTGTTATAATTGGTTCAAGGAATTGTCCGAAGGTAATTTTCAAGTATGGTATGAAAATACGCTCTAGCATTGTCATATCTAAAAATCTGAATTGTAGCTTGGAATTGTGTTTTAATCATTAAGTCAAATTTTTTAGTGGCGTCTGCGCTGTCAAACTTTTTTGGGTGCTGCAGCGCGTATACTACACGTTTTTTTGCAGAAAAACCTTGTTTGTGTGTGATTTGTGATATGAAACGTTTCGAATTATTGCATTAATTGGTGATGTATTTTGATACATATCTAAACACATATTAGCTAAAAATATAACTGTTTTAACAGATGTATTAATTCATAAAGAGATATATTTACATTAAAAAAGTATTTTCATGCGAAAAAGAACGGAGGATCATTCTCCAGTACCAGACTCCAAATTGAGCAGCCTCGCCGGTACTAAGTGCTCCTCTCCGCGATGTTCCTTGCCAAAATAGCCCAGGACCTTTTTCTTCTTTGTTTGCCCTTCAACCCTCTCGAGAAAGACATCCATGTCGGACAAGACCTCCGGTCACCTCTCTCCACAAAATAGCCCACGTCAGACAGGTCGACTGCAGTTTATTATGAGCATATTTAGTTCGCTGATATGAGTTTTTAATTCGAGTTAAGATGTGACTTTATGTGAGAGCTTTTTACTATAGTAAAAAAAATAAATATGACTGTTTCTGAGAGTTTTTTATTGTAATAAAATTTAAATCGGTGAAATAAACGGGACATACTTCGCATCAAATGATGCGTACCCATATCTCATCCCCTAGTAAAAGTGCGATTTTAATCGATCGTTTTACTCAACCAGACCTACCGGTATTTTCATATTTAGGAGGTGTATTAGAGAAACGCCCCTTTGTTTTTGTTTTTGTTTTTTTAACCACCCATAAAAAGAACAACATAAAAAAAAGTGGGTTGGCCAACTAACAAAGTCCCGTGCGTGCGCAGCCTTAGTCCAAGTGGCTCAGCTATTATGGGAGCAGTCCTACTTGGTGGCCATTGGCAATTCGGCCACACACAATACACAACTACTATATAAATATAACTATATTTATTTATTTATTTATTAGAATATTATTTGTATATTTCAGCTCCGATCTACTCTCATTATTTTCTCTGCCGGGAAAATTCTCTCATTTCCATTTTCCCGAGAAAATAAAAAAGACAAGAAGAAATGTTGTCGATTCGTTCCATTCTGCGTCCGCAACTGAGATCTTCTTCTTCGTTTCTCCATTTCTCATCCTCCTCCGCCGCTGCAATTCAGGCCGAGAGGACCGTCAAAGACGGCCCGAGAAACGACTGGACTCGCGACGAGATCAAGGCCGTCTACGACTCCCCCATTCTCGATCTTCTCTTCCATGGAGTCAGTACTCTAACCTAACTTCCGCTATTGTTCTTTATTCCCCCAATGAATTTTTTGCTGTCTTATTTTCTTGCCAGCCAAACAGCTTTTTTAGATGTGCCTCAATATCGCATGCATTTTCAGCTGGCGCACTGTGTTTAATATCAGAATTAGAATTAATTTATTTCCTGAAAGCATGTGTTTATTCTTTTTTTTTTTTTTTGGGTGTGATATTCCTCGGCAAACGTTGTGAAGATAAATAGATACATGATATTTTTGCAGATATTGTCCAAAACAAACACGTCCATATTCCATGAAAATACGGAAATTGTTTATCTTTTTTCTGTCTTGCTCGAATATTTGTCATTGTTTTGATGTTAAAGACATTTCCTTCTAAAAATTAAATTTTTGTAATATTATGAATTGAGAAGATGTAATGGGGTGATTAGATGTTATGAGTTACGGGTTTTAAACATGATTTTTTATCTTTAAGCTTCAGTTCTATTTCTTTTCTGTTTTTATTGTCTTAACTCTTTTGAAGATTTCTCGTACTCACTTCTTTGTATTACTTTCAGTATCAAAAAGGAAGTTTTTTTATCCAAAAAGAGAAAAAAAAAAAAAGAAAAAAAGAAAAATAGTACTAAGTCATTCCCTGTTGTTTCCAGGCTCAAGTACACAGACATGCTCATAATTTCAGGGAAGTGCAGCAATGCACTCTCCTCTCTATCAAGACGGGTGGATGTAGTGAGGATTGTTCATATTGTCCTCAGTCATCCAGGTATGATACAGGACTAAAAGCCCAAAAGCTTATGAACAAGGATGCTGTTTTGGGGGCAGCAAAAAAGGTACACAATTTCATCTTGCTACATTCTGTATTTACATATCAAGAGCTAAGATAATACGTGCTCGGTTGTTTCTATTTGCTTTAGTACTAAATTGGACTATTGGGTTGTGTGCATAATTCGTGTTTGGCTGTGTTAGATAGACCTCGACACGGAAACTACCTAATCTATCACTCGGAGGAAAGATAAAATCTTTGTTTTTATGTATGGTTTCTTGTCCAACTATAATTGTAGATGATTTGCCTTTTCACTCTTTTGCTAACACGGCTGCTGATAAGAAGCAGGACACATCACGATCCGTAAGCCCAGTATAAGGCCTCCTTATTTAAGAGTGTGAAAGCTGAGATTTTATTATATTGTTTTTGAGATAAAGTGACTTCTGAGACATTTTAGATTGGTTCTGCAACCTGCATGTGGGTTTATTTGAGCAGGAGAGTTGTGTGTATTTGCAAGAGAGTTGTCTCTAAAACTCTCTCTCTCTCATGTGATTTATAAAATTAATAATAATGACAATAGAAGGGGATTTAAATTGATAATTCGATTCTATATTTCATTTTTTGTTTTATTGGCTTTCAGAACTCCTACAGTAATCTCATTGAATGGCCATATGCCCATATCCAATCAAAACATTTGAGCATGGGTCTGAGTTATTTATATGCTTCCACTTATATATTTATTTTGCGCATGGTCCTTTTTTTCCCCCATTTGTTGTATCATTTTGACATAAAGTTCCATTCTTTTGCAGGCAAAAGAGGCGGGTAGCACGCGCTTTTGTATGGGTGCGGCGTGGAGAGAGACAGTGGGAAGAAAAACTAATTTCAACCAGATCCTTGAATATGTTAAAGAAATAAGGTAATAGGATGTAATCTGGAGGCAATAATCGAACTGCTGGACCAGAGATCTGTTCTTATAAATGCAGATGATTTATCTGCAAGACTTTAGACCATTGTTCTCGTCATGATTAAATCTAATCATAATATCTGTAATCTGGCTACATAAACTATCGCGACAGGTTCATGAGTTAACATGATATGATATCGGAGCTTATTCACCTACTGCAAAAGATTAGCTTTCATTAAAATTTCCTTTTGCATGGCTTGGTAACTCTTTCATTGTAGATCATACTATAATGACAAATACGTTATTTATCCTGCTGTAGAATAATTTTCTTTCTGGTCAAATGGATAGTTTACATTAGAATAACTGTTATGTTGCAGGGGTATGGGGATGGAGGTATGCTGCACTTTGGGCATGATAGAGAAGCACCAAGCTGTAGAACTCAAGAAAGCAGGCCTCACAGCTTACAACCACAATCTTGATACATCCAGGGAATATTACCCGAACATCATTACAACAAGGACTTATGATGACCGCTTGCAAACGCTTCAATATGTCCGGGATGCAGGGATTAACGTCTGTTCAGGTAACTTGGCTTTTAATTTGCTATTTCTAATACAGAAAATGTGCTTCTACATCAACTATAGTGGGAAACAGTCAACAGCTATTCCTTCATTGTTGCTAATTTTGGACGTTGGGCTCTTGTCACTCTTGATACATGCCTTGCTTAACTGGGAACTATAAAAGCATATGGAAATGAGAGTTGCATTGATGCACTTTTCCCCATATGCTGGGATGATTTTAGACTTTCGAGTCATTACTGTGGTAGCTGTCTCACATTCTGCATAGTATGTAAATCGGAATGGGTTAAGAAGTTATACATTCTCCTTGCTGTCATTCGAACACTACATTCTATTTCAATCCAAGGTTTCAGGTACTTGATAAACTAATTTGGGATTCTTTATTTTTATTTTTTATAAGAAATGAGAACCTTTTATTGAAAGTAAAAAATAATGAAAAGAGTACACAACAGGGGAAGGAACTAATTTGGGATTTAACCGAGTTGGAGACTTATACTATAGCTCACGTGTTAATTTTTGGCCCTTGTAGTCATGCAGTTTTTCAAAGGTAGTTTGCATACTTTTACCCCACATTTCGATGTTTTCTGCAGAACATGGAATATCTGAGACTTATTTTGGATATCAATAGGCCAATGATCAATTAGTGGCTATCAAAATATCACCTATGCAACTATACAAGAGCCCTTTTATTGCCAGCATTCTTTTCAGCTGTTCATGTTGAACATGGATGATCAATTGTCTCTTGGATTATCCCGCCTAAAGAAATAAGAAAGTGTTGGCAGTAGTAGCATTATTACTGGCAACAGAGAAAAGATATAGAGAGGAGAGATGGAACTTCTCTAGGGTCTCTAGTGAGTTACAGAACTCAAAAGTCAACCTCTTCTAATTCTTCTTCTCTGTCTTATTTCTAAATTGTGTTATTAAGATGTGTATATACGGGAGATTGTCCTTCTGTGATGGCTTTCAATTAGAGGTCATCTACGTGGTGATATTCCATCTCAATTAACCAAGCCACCTTTTTCTGAACATTTCCCTTGGCATACGAGCTCCTGTCTCTGCCCAAGGAGTGAGATCTCTCCTCTAACTTATAGACCTCTTTGCATATAGATGGATATATTAGCTTATTATAATAGACCAAGTGCACAATGTTTGTTAAATTGTAGAGCTTAGATGATTATTGGATGTCAAGTAGTGTATGTGAAAAGCTCCGTGGTGCGACTATTTGAGACTCAACTTTGTTTTAGTTGCAAATGGCTATATAGTGTCTAATGTGATCCTGGCCTTTTTAAGCTAATCGTATTAATACTTCCCTTGATGTGATTTGTACCTTAAGCGTCTCATGCCAAATAATCTTCATTTTTCAAGTACATTCTATATGTCTTCCATAAAGAAAATCAGGGAAGAAAGGTGAACAAGTATTGTGAAGTTAGCATGGTGACATTTATCTAAGCAACTAACTTTTCTGTTGGCAGGTGGAATAATTGGCCTTGGAGAAGCAGAGGAGGATCGAGTTGGTTTGTTGCATACTTTGGCAACATTGCCCACTCACCCTGAGAGCGTTCCCATCAATGCATTGATTGCGGTGAAAGGCACACCTCTCCAAGATCAAAAGGTAACTCTAGGGCATTAAGGGGTTGTTTTTAGCAAACTGCTGTACAATGCGTGCCACATGTCTGTTTTCATGTTCTCTCAATTGAGTTTCTCTCACGTCTAGGCAAAGTTTGTGATGCAAATTGTCTAGTAAAAGTGATCAAAAGCACCTGCAGTTTTTTTTGTTTTGTTGATAAGTTGAACATCTTAGCCTTTAATTTCTGCTTCTGTTTTTACCTTTACTATACGGAAAGTAACAACACTGCTTCTTTTAAAAGAATAATCCTAAACTGGGCCCTGTTTTGTTCTCCCAAGCCAAAAGAGAAGAAAAAAAAGTTTCTAATTTTTTATTCTTTTTAGAATTCGATATGCTAGAAATCTTTTAACTGATAATTTTGCTTAATTTAGTCGCTAAATACCTTAAGATGCGACATTATTATATATGCTTTGTAATACAACACTAGGAGGGAGTCTGGTTCATTTAATGTTGAGTTGTAAATTGTAATACATTTGTACTCTGTTCCCAATGTATTAATGTGCTTAACACAGTTAAATTTATTATTTTATTTTATTTTTATTTTTATTTTACATGCATCATAGCCAGTTGAAATATGGGAGATGATTCGGATGATTTCTACGGCTCGTATTGTCATGCCAAAAGCCATGGTGAGGTTATCAGCCGGTAGAGTTCGGTTCTCCATGCCCGAGCAGGCACTGTGTTTTCTTGCTGGGGCAAATTCTATTTTCACGGGTGAGAAGTTGTTGACTACCCCCAACAACGATTTTGATGCTGATCAACTCATGTTCAAGCTGCTGGGACTGACCCCAAAATCTCCTAGTTTCCCCCAAGAGTCGTCAACAGTTGAAGAGTCTGAGGCTTGTCAAGAAGCCGCTTCCGGTGCTGCTTGAGTTTACGTGTTGATTTTAGGACTATATTATCAATCGGTAGCCTTAGATTTCAGTTTGCTCTATTACATTTACCTAGATATTCAGAAACTGAAAATTGGACTTTTGATCATCCTGGCCTCTTAGTTGCTATATTTGAGGTGCAAAGGCCCCTACGCTAATTCAGTTAAAAACATAGAAAAAGGGGACTGGATGTCTGTTAGGGACGTTTGGTTGGAGAATTCAAACCATGATTTGAATCATGGTTCATGATTCGTTACAGTGTTTTCTCTTACAAAAAATACTCGTAAATAAAAAATTATTCTAATCTCATGATTCTAATCTTTGAACCAAACATCTCAGTATTACATCCAACATTAGCAATTGGTGACCGGTAAATACCATATTTATAATATTATATTTATCATATTCAAACTTATTCAGTAAAGTATTTATTGGTAAATACAGTATTTATCATATCCAAACTTGAATTCAATAAAGTATTTACTAATAAAAATAATATTTATCAGATCAAGAATTATAAGTATTTATTGGTAAATGTAGTATTTAACATATCAAGATTTAGATTCAGTGAAATATTTACGGTATTTATGAGATTGGAAATTGAATTTAGTGAAGTATTTATTAGTAAATATAGTATTTATCGTATTCAAACTTAAATTCAGTGAAGTATTTACTATATTTAAAATTAAAAATCAAAAAATAAATCACAAACGTTTTAAATTCTATTTAAAACTCTCACCGCTAACCAAATCACAACAAAAAAGAATAAAAATCATAAAATAACAAACTCAATCTAAAACTTACAAACTCAAATAAAAATCACCAGATAATGCACAAAAAATACAAAAGATCCAGCAAAACAAACAACCAACCAAATAACCTCAAAACCTGCTTGCAATAACCTCAAAACCTGCTTCCAATCGAGTGTCGCCGACCACCACAAAGTCGGTGATTGACATCAAGTGTCGGAGATCTATTCTTTTCGCAATGAAGATCTCCGGGGACAACGATGCTTGGCGGTCGATGTAACATCAATTTCAGTTTGGTGACGATCTCCGGTCGCGACACTTCCCAAATTATCTAACGATCTGCGAGAAAAACAGATCCTCCATGGAGAAGCTTTTTACGACCCGCAATGCGATGGTGACGTTCCTGATCTCAGCTGTCGTTACTCTAGGTCTCGGTTGGCCAAGGAGAAACACAGAGAGAGAGAGAGAAAGAGAGGGAGAGAAAGGAACCGACAGAGGTGAGAGAGAGGGAGAGGAACCAACAGAGGTGAGAGAGAGGGAGAGGAACTGACAGAGGAGAGAGAGAATCGAAGAGCGAGAGGGAGAAGAACATATGGAAGAGAGAGAGGGAGAAGAATCAGAGAAAAGAATCAGGCCTCACGACGGGTTGAATCGGCCCCGGTGAAGGATGCCTTGCGACGGTTGAATCGGTGTCGACGAAGTGCTTGGCTACGACAGCCTTCAACAGTGATAGCGGTGTGGATTGCTCTCGGAGAAGGAGAAACGGCGGCGTGACTGGAAGAGAGAGAGGGAGAGAAATAAGATTAAGGTTACCATTTGGTATTAGATTAGAAAGGGGTAACTTGGAAATAAAACTATCTAGTTTAAAAACAAAATGAGAATATGCTATAATTTATTATAATCTTAAAGTATGCTCTTCACTTCAAAGATAAGTATGAAATATGCTATATTGTGTATTTTTCCAATAATAAAATACAATACATAAAAAATGAACCGTATCCACAAATTGAAATCCGCAGATTAGAGGTCAATTTGTGTCCGATCCAAAACCTTCAGATTGGGATTTTCTCAATCCGTGTCCGATCTAAAACTTTTTTGAATTTTGCGGATTGGATTCACGGATTCATAGATTTTATAGATTGGATTCAGGGATTCTACTGATTACAACCTTTAAAATCATAAATTAATAGACATCCATATATAAAATAAAACACAACATGAAATCTTCATCATTTATCACAATTCAAAGTTTGCAACATTCATAACTCAAATAAACATAGCATAAATATGACATAAAGTTATTCAACCAAGTCTAAGTTTTTTATTTTTTTTTTAAAACTAAACTGAAATATATTATATACATATATACATTTAAATTATATATATGATTTTGGATTCGCGGATTTCGCAGATTGAAAAGTGTTTAATCCGCAATCCGATCCAACACCTTTAGATTGAGAAAATCTCAATCCGTGTCTAATTCAAAACTTTTTCGATCCAATCCAAAACTTTAGATTGGATTGGATTTCACAAATCAATTGGATTGACGGATTCCGTGAATACCCCTATTATATAATATGACATAAAACCGTATTAATTTACCATCCATGTTAATTTATACAATGTAATGGTCATACCGAACATCATATTATTATCTTAGTATACAATACAATGCTCTAATACAGTCAAACAAATATGCTCTTAGTTACATTAGAAATTGAACAAATTAAACAAATCGTAAAAGTACATCAGATTTCTCTGCTATTCTAAAGTACAACTAAGAGCTGTACCCTTGGAAAGCTCTCCTACAATAATCCGGCATTATTCATATTCAGAAATTAGAGCAACTAAAGTTGCTTCCTTTGCCTAACAAATATCTTTGAGAGTAGCAAGGACTTACGTTATGAACATAAAAAATTAAAAAACTAAAACCCCAAATCACTCTCAAGAACCAAAAAGGATTTCTAACTTTGTGTGGCAGGATGAGTTTTGGTCGTCCATAGATTAGCGCTAAGAGGTCCTATGTTTAGTGAGAAGAGCCAAATCCACCTAAAGGCTAAAGTGCACCAAGGAACGAGACTAGGAAACTGTTATTTTTAGGGTAACTTACACTAGCACCTTTGACGAATTGCATTTGTCTCACTTTGTTCACATCTTGCGACCCTAAGGTTTCATGAATTGTACAATATTAATCCCTCTATAAATAAATTGTACTTTTTCAAACAAAATGTAGCACGAAGATGGCTCGTAAGGTTTCTAAGACTATCACCGATGCAAAGGCCAACATCAATGTTATATTGCCACTAAAAAGTGTAAAAGTAACATTTGAGTGTTATTCTATTTCGTGTTTCAAACCATAATGCTACAAATTTAACATAAAAAATAACATTACATTGGAGAGTGACATTTTCACTCAAACGCCAAAAATTTAGCATCAGTACATCAATTTGGCATTGCTTTAGAAATGCTTCTAAAATAGAAAATCAAATCCGGTCACCCAATCTGGATTAAGAATTTCTTGCATCTCTTTATATTCTTGTATGATAATCCAATTTGAAAGAATAAATTATCTTCTTCTGTCGTCGTCTATACAAAAACCGAACGAAATTTCAAAAATGTGAGACTTTTTTCCCAAGGAGAAAGAAGACAATAATCAAAATTTTCCAGATTTTGTGGCAGAGTAGAAGTCCCCAACTGTCAAAAACACGTGTTCTCCTAGCACTAAATCCAGGGAAGGAATATTTTCAACGGAATCAACCGTTATCTGCATCAAGAGTAATCGCTACACAGTGAGTACTCTGAATAATTCGTCAGAGCATGCTAGTATTTCTACTATGGGCAAAACATAGGACTAGATCCCCTATTCAATTTTTGGGTGTCTCTAACCAAACACATTAATGGCCACGCCATTTTATTTTATTTTATTTTTGAAATGCTATTTAAGACACCAAAAATCGGGCAGAAAATCTGAATCCCCGAAGCATACATCAAAATGAGGAAAAAAGAAAAATGAAGCATAAATTGTGCAAGATGTGAGGACCAACCTTGCCATTTCCATTTTGAAACTCAGACTTCAAATTCGAATGATCTCTTGATAACAGATAAGTCCTCAGCCCGTTGGAGACCTTTGCATTTCCTGAAACTGTAACAGAACATGTCGTAAGAGAAATCGAGGCAAACCAGGGGAGCAAATTAGAATAGGGTTCACTTTTTGGTTGAACATAAGCACAAGTGACTAGAAAACTGACCCGAACATAATGGCAGTACGGCATTTGAGTTTAACACTGGAGCAGGGCGTGACAAACTAATCACGAATGACAAGCCAGAAATTCCATGGAAACGCTCCTCGGCAATGATTACCTACAATTAGTACCATAAATGATAGCTAATCATATATCAAGAAAACAAAGAGGGAGACGCGTTGCATATATATAACCATAATGGACAGACATGCGAAGAAAATGGATTGTTTGTTAGGTCCAAGAAATAGACAAATCACCTCTTTTATATATATATATATATATATATATATATATATATATTATAATGAATTGTAATGCATAAAGCATGCAAGAGAAATCTTCAAAAACATTGCAGAAGAAAGCAAAAGATATTTGTCAAATTGATAGACAACTTCTATCTATCAATCAATCTATGTATATAAGACAAATTAGGTCGAATTCAAAGTCAAATTAAAGTTCCCAAAACTTGCTATCACTTGTGTCACCCGGAAATAGGCCCACTTCATCAAATATAAATGTCAAGTAAATTTGCTTCATACCAATTTATGAAAAATTAGGTCAAATGCTAGGGTTATCTTCTTATTTTTTTGTAACATTAACAATTTGTTAATGTTCTAAAGGTAAAACAAAAATTCATACAAAAATAAATTCACTGATTCAAAATGACAATTCACTTCACCGACATGAAAGTAATAGATAACTTGATTCCTTATCATTATCCTAAATAAAATATAACATCCATCTTTTTCTTTTTCCTTGTTTTCCTAGGTATTCTTTCACCCAAGCTGCAACAAGAATTTGAGAATATGACTTTGAGAGACCAAATACGATTCAGTTATTGAGTGCAACTTACAGCATATGATGGCATCAAACCGGAAGGAAGCAACGGCGAACCAATTGCATCTCTTATGTAATGCTCCTGCGTGTTAAAACAGACAATTAGTTTAGAATTAAGACGTTGGCACGCTAAAAATTGAAAAAAAAAGAAAAAAGAAAGAGCTAGACCCTAGATTTGGAATTCTCACCACATATACATTTAGTCTAATACATAAGAAGACAAATACTTTATACTCCATAATCAGAAAACAAGTAAGGGTCAAATCAGGTGGGATTGATCGTAAAAATTTCGAATTCTAACAACTTGATAAATGAAATTATCAAATTCGAACAATGAAATGACTGCTAAAGTCTTTATTGCCCCTATTAGAATAATTTTTCATTTGGTTTGAAAAAAAAAAATCCTTAATCAGAGAGAAACATGAAGTGGGGAGGAGGATAGATGTCCACCTAAACAAATGAAGAAAAAAAAGAAAAGAAACCCAGTGATAAAAACTAAATAGTAATAAACTACACTCCCTAACATAATGTGAAAACTAAATGACAAAAACTTTGTCCTCATGCATCCAAAGTGAATCTAGAACTTTATTTTCTCCCACAAATCACCAATATTTTTTCCAACTCTTCAAAGATCCCCTTATTCCTTTATATAGCATTACAGCCCAACATAGACCGAAAAAAGAAGAACCATTCCTCCCCCTTCTATTGTATCCGATTAGAAAAAAAAATCAAAATACATAATTCCTTAACAAAAAACGGAACATAAAATATGTACATAGATTTGATATATTATACGCATAATTTATAAACCCAAATATCATGAACAAATATAAATGAGCAAAATCCGTGAATAAGAAGAGATATAGGACCTGTGACTGTAAGACTCGTTGTGAAATTGATTTATCTTGATCCAATGATTCGAAGTAAACCTCCACAATGTCAGTAGGTTCAAGTGCAGCTTTCTTCCGTAACTTCTGAATCCTATTAACAATCTAAAGTGAACAAAGAAAAAGTAAACCTCTATCAGAAATATGTAAGCTTCTTAATGAAAACACTTTCTTTTATACAGAAAGGGGGATCTTATTATGCCGAAAAAAGGGAGATCTTATTATGCTGAAAAAATTAAGTACAAAAGATAAAGAGGACAGGTTTTCCTCACAACATGAAAACAGAAAAAATCATGATTACGAAAAAGAAAATCCAATCCCTAACAGGATTAGAGAAAAGCAAACAATCAACAATGTACTTGAAACTCAGTTATTGTCACCCTGCCTGTACCAACATCACAATGCATTATTTTTAGTTTATTATTATTTTTGAATTGAATACAGAATAAAACATTTGAAGTGTTGCATACAGGTCATACGTGATTCGTTTACATTACATGAACTCAAGAAGGCTGGCAGGCAAATTACCTCACGAGCAACACCAGCCTCAAACAATGACTCATCTGGACGCAAATCTAAAATTACCAAAACATCACCTGAAATATGGCACAAAAAAACATGAGGCACATAGAAAACATATGGCATACAAGTTTCCGAAAGAATTATATCAGGAAGCCTCCAATAATCCCTACCATCTCCTGCCGCATCAACCTCCTTTTCCGTTGTTCCATCAGGACGTCTGAAATCTCGAACAACCTGCAAATAAGAAAAACTAAATTACTACTTTTTACAAAACTAACTGGACATACTTTCTGCTCATTTCGAGCTTCATGGTCAAACAGCAATCAGCATTGTCAAACCATGAAAAGTTGCTTTTACCAATTTCTTTAATGTAATGGCATGTTGCAAAACATGTTCTCCCAAGATTAAAGTTGCTTTTACCAAATTTTTCCCTTTATGGCATTGAAAAGGTGACGTTTTTAAGTTCTTCCCAAGAAAAAACTTTTTTATGCAACAAGCTTGCTGCTGCAGCCAGTATCTTGCACGCTTGTCACTAATTTAATCACACTAAAGTACTAATAGCCAAATGCCAGCCAAATTTGACGCATAGATACAAACTAAGGTTATAAAGACCAATGGTATCTAAGCAGCAGAAGATGAGGACCTTAATATCAGAGAGCTTCAAACAGTGACCAGCAATAGTAACTTCTCCATCTCTCTCGAAAGCTAAAATATTTTCCTGTGACATTGCTTTGACTTCCTTGGCAACAACTCCCATAGATTTTCCAAGCCGCTTACCCAATACACTGAAACAAACATCAAAATACAATTTAACATGTACACATGGAGAATAAACAGAAAACCTTTCTTGAAGATCTTCGTTTACGTACCTAAAGTCAGGCTCAGCACGCAAGGAAGCATACTTCAAAGTATCATTGCATGTAACAAGAGATCGTACATTGAGTTCCTCCAACACGTACTGAAACACAAATGACAAGAATTAAGCTATTATTGGAAGAATGATGTCCCAAGAGAACAAGTGAGCACCTACATGTGACCTACGTTAAGCTGATCATAGTGAAACTATAGATCACATACATACAACTGCAAGACGATATAATGCACAAAGAATGGAGAATAAAATTCCATTATTCCAACTTTTTTTTTTGTTCCTTTCTTTTTGGAGAATACAAAACCTTCAGGTTTACTATAAAACTAGACAACTTTTTAAAAGCAGAAATGTAGAGGAAATTCAACAATGTATAAGTTTGAGGGCGACCAAATTGGGAAATTAATAATTGTACCCTCAGAAACTGCTACGTGAAAGTTTAAACAATTTTGAGAAGCAATTTAAATACGTAACACAAAACTACATACTATTGCAGCTTACACAAACATCACCTCAGATATAATCATGTTATATTCAATCAAAAAAAAAAAAAAAAACACATTCAGCAAGAAGGAAAAGCAAGATTTGGAGAAAGACACAAACATTGATTTGGAACATGTGCCTCATGCATATTTTTTTAATGGTAGATATATTCAATAAGAAACGTAAACTTCCTAAAAGAACAACAAAAAAAAAAAACAAAACAAAACAAAAGGCAAACAAGGATTCCACTCTTCCACCGAAAAAAAAAAAAAATGAACAAGGATTCAACTCAAAGCAAAGAGAACTAAAAACAAATTGAAAATTTTTTGCCAAGATACTGAATAAACGAGTAGCTATTACTGTCATTTTAAGAAAGACAGCACTTGCTTTGAGAATAGAATCTACCGCCACTGAAGTACTTTAACAGTCCATAAATTCGACATGTACAGAAAAAAAAAAACATATATAATATATATCAAGCTTGGTATGTGCTTGGACAGCTATTCCCATACCTCTCTTAGCTTTCCAGCAATATCATCAAGAAAGTCAGAGTCAGGATGAACTATAACCATCTCCCTGGAGTTTTGTCACCCAAAAAAAAAAAAAAAAGAAAGAAAGCAAAAGGAGTTATTGGGGGTTTAAGATGAAATGAGAATATTAAGGAAATAAAGAGTTGAAAATACAGATAAACAAAATAAGGTTACAATTCTAAAAAGCACACCTCAGGGGTGTTTTAAGAGGCTTGTTGTGACGTTCCCTAATGTTACGGGCAAGGTCAATAATAGTCATCATCCTTGAAACACTTTGTTCAATTCGTTCATCCCTCTGAAATGGCAATAAGTTTAGGCAATCAATATTTACATCATTTTACAAAATGGAAAATATAATAACTGGGCATGAATATTTCGTAGAGAAACATTGCCAATAAAAGTGCAGACAAACAAACAGCTTGAATTAAGGTACATCGTGTGTAGGTATAAAACAGAAAGATTTTCCCAGAATTTTAGAATAATTTCAGAAAGAAGAATAGGAATCTCTGACTGGACAGGCCTGACTGATTCAAGGTTGACAACTATTCACAGCCATAATCACTATTTTCTTCTTCCAAATCTGATAAGAAATGAAACTTTAAACATAAAATAGAAGAATACAAAACACACAGAAGAACACGATGTCCACTAGCAAAGAAAAAACAAAAACAATATGACAGAGATTTGAGGCCCTATGGAGTAAGGGGAATGATGCTATAAAGATTCTGCCTGGGTAATTAAATTCCATCCATACCTTTCCTTCTGCTACAGGAAAACTGCAAAAATGAATGCTTTCCTCTGAATCATTAGAAACCTTTCGCATGTTTTGATAAAGAACCTCAGTGAAGAATGGTGTGAACGGAGCCATGACTTTACATGACACTAGAAGGACCTGGAAGCGCGTAAGAAAACACATAGAAATGTTAGACAGCTTAATGTCATGAAAGATGCCTTTAAAAAAATAGTAATGGAAGATGTAGAGAAAAGGAATAATAATAACTATTCTATGCACAGACCACAGGTTGAATAAGTATTATGTGAAATCTCCTAGATTAAACTTTTCATTTTTCTGATGAAAAAAAAATACAGTAGGCAGTCATTGCAGAATGAAACAACAATATGATAAGACACAAGGGACAAGAATTAAAATCTCAAGTGCAGACACCAGCTATTGATTTTGTGGACATTGTCAAAAATTGGAAAATTAACCAGGACTGTAATGCCAAAGCTATGACACAATTCAGACCATCAAGGAAAAAGTGACTAGAAAAAAGCAATTTGATCAACAATAATGTCAACAATAATGATTAGACAATGGTGTTGATCAGATAATGGTAACACTAGATTTCCAAAAACAGTAACTTATGACTTTCGTACATTGTAAAGAGTAGACAGTGCAATCCTACAATCTTCTTCTCCAGTACGGCCTTTCAGTCTCTTGCGGTTGAACCTCACATATATGTTTGTGAGGTTATCAAGAAACTTCAAAAGATATGGAACCACCTGTAAAAGTACTTGTAAGGATTTAGTTGGTATGGAGTAAGTACTATTAGCAGAATCAGAAGAAATTAAAAGACGAAAAAAAAATAAAAGATGCTTCTTAATTCATATATGTTATCTCCTTATGCTTCCCTGGTTTTCTATATTGACTGGAAACTGTGATAGAGAACTAACTGTGTAAAGACGATAAGCATTCATCTCCTGTCGGACAAAATAAACAAGACTTTGTGTAGCAGAGTTGATCCACTGGTCAAGAACATTGGACGACTGCTCAAGGGTGGCCTGATCAACAGGGGTGAATGATCCAGACCCTTCAACCTCGAGTCTCTTTGCATTTTGAACAAGGAACCTATACGCATTGTACCAAGGAAGGAATACATCCTTAACCTGTAAACAGTCAAGAAACGATGAAAATAAGAAACCAATGTGTATCCTTCAGAGGTAACAAGGAAACGCCAAACACTTTTATGTTTTGTTTGGTAAGAAGGGAACAATATAGGAAGGAAAGGTATTGTGTTTTGTATGGATCACCACCTCCAATCCTTCCAACTCTGGAACAAAATTAGAGTCCTGAAGAAGATTTTTTTTTTTTTTTAAATCCGTCACCCAACCCATCCTCTCATCCCTCCTAACGAACAACCACAAGTCCTAAAATCCATCCACTATCTTCCAATTTTCCCTCCTACCAAAAAGTCTTAAGATGGCTATAATAAAATCAGGTACAACTCAAAGGGGAAAAGCCTAGAACGAAAGATGAAGTGAAAATGCTCACAACACCATAGACTCCTTCCTTCTTAAAACGTAATGGCTCTGCACGTACAACTGGCGAATTTATGAGGTATAACCGTAACGCATCCTGCAAAAGAAGTAATAAAACATATATCATTTGCTCATAAGAAATACACTTTAATGAGAAATTAAACTCCATACTTTATGAAGCATAAACGAAGTAGAAAATACAAGTGATAAAGAAAAACGTGGTAGAGTGAACTTACAGCTCCATAATCATCAATAACTTCCATTGGAGAGGGATAGTTTCTTAAACTTTTACTCATCTTTTTTCCATCCTCAGCTAAGACTAGCCCATTACAAATGAGATTCCTAAAAGCAGGTTTTCCAAATAATGCAGTAGACAACACCATAAGAGTGTAGAACCTGCACAATGAAAGTAGAAAAATGAAGATCTACGGTTCTCTGATCAATATATGGAGACATCAATGTTCTTATGTTAGCTGTGATTTATAAAGGACAAATAACTAGAAGCACTCTCAAATCAGAAAAGTACAGTAAAGACATATCTAGGAAGTAAGAAATCTAACCATCCACGAGTCTGGTCTAGGCCTTCAGCCACAAAATGCCCCGGAAAATTGTTCTCAAAGAGTTCAGCGTTCTCAAAAGGATAGTGGATATAAGCATAAGGCATGGATCCACTCTCAAACCAACAATCAAAAACCTGGAAAGATAAAACTCTTTATCAACGACGGCTTTGGCCAAGTTTCCTTTTTTTTTCTTTTTATATTTTTTTTCTTTTTAAAGAAAGAGATTTTTTTCAAACACATATAGGAACCAGAAATAACTCCAATGTGAAGAGAGGAGGGACTATAAGCTAGATACAGAAAGAGACAAAAGGAGAAGAGAGAGAGGAGAGAAAACTAGTCAATAATCAGAATTCATCAAGCAAGGCGCAAAAAAGGTAAACAACAATATTAAGATTGCTCGTAAACAGGCATCTTAATTTTTTTTTTAATAAGACACTGATAACTTTATTGATGTCATCAAAAAATTACAAAGAGAGGATGAATGAGCTATCCATCCAAAAGAAAAAAAGAAAACTAACAGAAACAAACTGGATAAATAAACGGGTATCTGTTAGGTACCTAGGTTTTCCACAGCCAAACAGCCAAACATACACATATCAATCCTGAAATTGGCAAGGAATTGGATAGAAATAAGGGAATTCTTTTATTGAAAACCACTAGCC
>NW_010361298.1:329333-359475 GCF_000414095.1 Morus notabilis | reverse complement strand
GGGTTTGTTTTAAAAGTGCATGCTCCCTTTAACATATTTGCTTGGCTGGCTGCTCTTAGGAAAACTAATATAATGAATCCTTTTTTCTTCCACAGTGGCGTGTTTTTTATGTAAAGCTAATAGTGAAATTTTGGCAAATTATTCCGTGTGGTGTAAATAAAGTTCTAAAAGAGTGCAATTTAACATGGACGATGCCAAGGGGCTGTATTGCTTTTCAGGAAAATTAAAGGTAAGATATTGTAGGGCACTTCAGTTTTGGCTACTTTATATGCCGTATGGTTTTATAATGGAAATAAAGGAATGGTGATGAATAGGAGGTTTTGAATAGGATTATGATTTTGGTTTCGTAATGGGATTGTACTTTTAGAAGGTTTTTGGGATTTTCCTAGTCCTTAATTTATTTTGCATGGGCAGAGTAGATATGGGTCTTTTTTTCTTTTTCGTAGGTTGACTCATTGCTCTCCTTTTTCCTTCTTTAACTTGTTTCCTTTCCTTTACTTTTTTATCTTTTTGCTCTTTCGATTCGACAGGGAGATGGGCTAGAGTAGATTTCTTTCTTTACTTATAAAAGCACAAAAAGAAGAAAAAACTTACACATAAATGAAATCAATGCAACATACAGTAGCAAAGGAATTTGCAGACTTTGCACACTTTTCATCCTTAAGAAGGTTTTCCATTTTTATCTAGAAGGAAGGCTAATAAAATTCTAAGAATAAAGGGTCAAATGGCAGAAACTAAATGTAGATGGAACTATTTCTTCAGATTAGGCTCGTAAAATAAGAAAGTAGCAAAAATTGGAAGTAAAAGAATGAAATCACATTTCAAAAAGGCTAGAAGCCTCTTACAGCAAAAAGATAAATCTTCTATGCAACCGGCTCAGAGGAGAATAGGGATGATGCTTATAACTAGAATCTCAAAAACAAAGATTCAGAAAACTTACATCATCAATGCGCCGTAGAACACCAAACTCAGGACCACGGCCGGATGGAATTGTGATGTGATCAATATTGTGCCGATGCAGGTCAAATACCTGTGAATATCAGAAAAGATCAAGATACGTTTAATAATATAATATTTTCCGCATAAGCACAAAAATAATATTAATTTCAAAAGTAGGGAAGCAAAGTAATGTAGAAGGGAAAAAAATCCATCAGCATTTCTCCAACCCAATAGATGTTACATGAACCAAGAAAATCGCCCAGAAAACTCACGGACATACATACCTATATACCTACACGCATCCTAAGCATATGTGTAACGAGGGTTATGAAAATATTATTTTCTAAATATCACATTTAACCCAGATTAAAATTTTCATATTTTTAAAAGTCAGGTTGACATTGTTCGAAAGTTAACAGACAAAAACTAACACCCGCATCAAAGTTGGTGGGGAAAACTCTAATTTTGGGAAAGTAGTTAACGAGTATAATAATTTAATCAAACGAGCCCTTATAGTGTGAATATACAGAGTGCGAGTGCGCATGTGCGAGAAAGAGAGAGAGTGATAGAGAAGAAAGGTTCAAACCTTGACACCAGAAAGCTTTTCAAGTTTCTCAATGGAATCCATAACAACTATTTCCTCTCCGTCCTCGCTGATCCACACAGGAAGAGGGGTGCCCCAAAATCTACTTCGACTAACAGCCCAGTCTCTCGCATTTTCCAGCCAATTGTGAAAACGTTTTTCCTAAATGACAAGTAGAAATCCATAAACATTTCCGACTTAAGAACTTCGCCTCCATCAGAATACTTGAACAAAGTTTATAGAGAACACCAATGTCACTCAGTATATGATGTTGTACCTTCACAAAATCAGGAACCCAATATGTCTGCTTGTTGTTTTCTAATAATTGATCTTTTAATTGTTCCACCCGAATAAACCTAGAAAGAAACAATAAAACTCAATAAAGCCCCGTCTAATCATCGGAATTGGGATTACAAAAGAAGCTCAAAGGAAAAAAGAAAGCCTTAAAAGCAAGATATAAGAAAAATAGAACTGTTGGTTATTAATTAAACGTTCCGATATTGAAAATGAAATAAGATGCAATTTGTACAAAATTACCAAGTAAAGGAAAAGGCATCCCAATAGCTAGAAAATTGAATTGCCATAAAAAAGTATGAAAGAAATCTCAATAAAATGGCATGCATAAAGCCTAATAGATCAGCAGTCATGACTCATAACTGATTACGTTCTTGAACATTATTAGGATTATTTTCATAAATACCCCCTGAATTATGTACCTTGTTTCAAAATGCCCCTCGATTTTTCAAAACGATTCAAAACACCCCCTAATAGAAAATAGATCAAATTGCCCCCTCTGTCCAATTTGATCTATTTCTATATATCAGGGGATGTTTTAAATCGTTCTGAAAAATCAAGGGGCACTTTGAAACAAGGTACATAGTTCCGGGGGTATTTATGAAAATAATCCAATTATTTATTTGTCTATGTCACTTGTAATCAAGCCTGCACACTTTTTCCAAAACTCCACTGAAGGTTCCATTAATTTCTCAACTACACCACCCACCTCTACAGTTCCACTATTTAGTGGCTCTCTAAGCTTCCACATAATGCTCAATCAATAAACATGCACAATGAAATGTACTTACCAGCTTGGAACAGCTCTATAAATTAGAGGAGTTTTAGATCTCCAGCAAAAAGGATAAGAATGTGTGATTGTTCCAGTCTTGATGAGCCTTCCCTTTGCCTAAGAAAATAGGAAGGACACTGCTTAAACAAAATGTACAGTCAACACCTACCAGATTGACGGCTATAGATTTTGACATAACAACCATTGTACATGAACAGGGAAACGAAGAAATGAAAACTGTACAGAAGTTATTCTATCAATCCTTATCACTGATGATTTCTTCCGTTAAAACACTCCAATCAATCGTTTTCTATAGAACATACCTTTACTGCTTCAATAATATCTTTATCTGCATCCTTGACATAGCGCCCACTGAAATCCGTAATCCTTGAAGTAAAGCAGCCATCATCATCAACTGCTACGATCAGGTTCTCTCCCTGCAAGCCAATAGGACATGGACAAATATAAAATAAACAATCACCATGAGCAAAATGCAAAAACTTACAGGATAGACATAACTGAAGTTTTCAAACTTGTTCGCATAAAAAATATTTTTTTTTTTAAAAAGAAACAAGGAAATGTATTGATTGAGAAATAAAGAACAGGGAGAAAAAAGAGGAAGAGTTTCCTCAAACAACCCTGCTCCACAATACAAAGAGAATCAAACAAAATTAAAAACCCCAACAACTAAACCAAATAAAATGAGGAAAGCTACAAAAAAGGAGCCCAGCTCCAGACAAAATCCGAAAAAATCGGCTTGCCAAAATCTCTGTCCCTGTAAACCCACAGTGAGACCCAATATCTTATCTCATACGACTAAAACATCTTCCTCCCGGTCTTCAAAGACTGCTGCTTCTTTCTAACCATATACCCCAAGGGATGGCTAAAAGTATTAGTAGACTAAAACTACAAAATCTTGCTGAAACTCATTAAATCTCTGGTGGAGGAAGAATGAAATGGAACATTCTAAAGGGGCAATAAATTCCTAATAAAACAAAACATTAAATGAGGCGGGAAATTCATAATGTAGAAAGGGCTCCTGTGCTGAAACTGTAAGCAACCGTGTAAGCAACAAACTTCCTATGGGGGGAAAAATGCACCAAAACCATGTAGTGAAATAAAAAGAAATAGAATGACAGTTTCTTTTGCATTCTTTTTTTCTTTTTTTGTCCTAAGAATCATGAAAAGAAAAATACACTAGTTTAAATGGAATAACAATAAAAGAGCACAAGATGTCTTTGGAGATACAAAATGATATCCCACACTTAATACTGTTCCGGACTCTGCAACTCCCAACATTCTACAAAGATTCTACTGTTAAACTTGAACCAAATTGCCCAAACAATTTCCACAACAGCTCTTCAGCATAAAATTTAACATATCCCTAAAGTTATTTCAAATGAAAACAGCCACTAAACTTGAAGCAAAGAGAAGAGAAACAAATAATACCCAATAATGACAAGGAGGGGGCATAAATATGATTCCCAGTGATATCAAAATTACTGTTAAAATATTTAGGTTGAGAAACAAGGTCAAAAAACAAGTTCAGCTTGTTGAACTTGTTACACCAACAAAACTTAAGACTCTGGTTGTCTACACGAACCTTAGTGATAACCTGATTTTCCATGCAAACACGATAATCATCTTCACCAAATGCAGGAGCACAATGGACTATGCCAGTACCACTACCATCAGTAACATAATTGTCTGCAACAACTCTAAATGCTACTTCAGAGAACTCTGAAAAGTAATTGAACAGTGGTTACCCCCCAAAAAAAAAAAAAAAAAAAAAAAAAAAAAAAAAGCCCTTACTATTGAATAGCTATTCACTGAAAAGCAGCAGCTTTAGGTTATACGATATGAAAATAAAACAAAGAGAAATAATAGAGAGTATCTGAAAGAACTCAAAGGTTGTGTTAAAGGAGTGACAAAAGTGCTTACTTCATTCCCACTAGTGAAGCCCCCGTAACTTTTTCCAAAACCTCAAAAGAATCCTCAATACTTTCCTTCTTTCCACCTGAGGATGTCTTAGTTTTTGATTTCTTTGAATCATCAACAGGTCCATTAGTTGCGCTTTGCTTTGGCTTTTCTCTAGGAAGTTCAGACAATCGAGATTCGGCAAGTACAAGAACTTTTCCAGAATGCTTGCTGCGAACCTGATGAGGCCCCATTCTCAAATTAGATAGTCAAAAGGTAATAAAGAGATAAAATATACATTAATTACACTAAACCTAATCAAAATCAATGATTAGAAACCTGGAAGACATTTTGTTAGATGGTTATAGCTAATAAGAGGCAATAACTAGCCAATGTAGCCATTACAAGCATTTTGACAATTAACACTAGAAAACACCATTAATGCATTACTCTGACAAAATGCAAGACATGAGGGATGTAACTAAACCAACCTTAACATAAACAAAATTTGCATTGACACAAAGAGCAAGATTACTAGGAAGAGTCCATGGAGTTGTCGTCCAAGCCACAAAAGCTGCATTTTGTGGATCACCGACAATCGGAAAAGCCACCATTATTTCAGGGTCAGGCACATCCTACATTACTCAAATAAGATTAGAAAAATTAAAGACTAAGAAAGCAACCCAATCAACAAAAAGTGGTGGTTGAAGCACAGAGTAGACCGAACCCAAGTTTACCAATTGATTTGGGCTCACGGCTCAAGCCCATAAAGCAAACGAAATAAAATCAGTCATGCCCATAATAAACAATTTCATTGAAATAAACTGAACAGAAGTTGCAAACAACAAACCCTATAATCTTCACCAGCCTCAAAATTAGACAGTGGTGTCTTGCAACCAGTGCTGTACGGCATGACCTACAAAAAGAAAAGCAAATAGTCAACATAGATAGATATTCTTAAAAAAAGGGTAATTGGTATGTTTAGTCTCTAAACTTTTGGTATAGTGATATTTTGATCCCTATTTTGGCATATTAGTCCTTGAACTTTCATTTTTTAAACGGTTTTAGTAACTGGCACTAAAATGAATGAACCAGTTTTTGTCCGACACTAAAATTGACGAACAATTTCTAAGATATAGTGCAGATAATCATATCCTTATCGCATAATAAAAGAAAATTTTACATAAATAATTACAATAAGTGCAAAATATTAAAATTTTCAACAGTTAATAGTAACAAATAGAAAATTTTACATAAATAATTACATATGGGTGCATTTACCAAACCGTAAAGGAATGTAATGGGAAAGGTAATAGGATTGGAAAGGAAAGTAAAGTAGTAGGATTAAGGCATTCATTCCCTTTGGCAAGGAATCAATACTAATGGCATGTTTACCTATGCGTAATCGGAATGGGCATGAATCAGAGTGGGTAGGATTCGGAGTGAGTAGGATTCGGAGTTAGAATAAGTTGTTTACTTGGTGACATGATTCAGAATCAGAGTCACTCCAAATCCCATTCATGCATTTACTTATGCCCAGAATCAGAATGAAATAATGTGAAAGTACTAATGTACCCTTTAAGTCAATTTTATGTTTTTAATTTAAAAAATAAATTGTGTACTTATTATATCAAAATAAATCATAATTAAAAGATTTAGTGTAATACTAGGGTAATAAAATAATATAAATTGTACAATTACTTAAAATATAAAAATAAATTGTTAAAATTTAAATAAAATAAATATAAATAAAAACTAATGTTAAAAAATTAAAATATATTATTAATTTATTAAACAAATAAAGTACATATTTATTATATTAAAATTAACAATAATTAGGATAATATTATAATATTAGGCAAATAAAATAATAAATATATATTGTAATTATTGTTTTTTGAATTTTATTTTAAATTTTATGTTTACAAGTTTAATAGGAGTATGATATTAATTTAATGTTAACATCAGGAATGGGAGTCTCAATCCCAAGGGGGGACATGGGAGTGCTATTCCCATTCTTCAATCTCAAAATTGAGTGGGGTCCACCAATCCCACTCTCATTCCAAGATAAAAAAGAACAAGTAAACATGTGATTGACTCTCATTCCTCACTCTCATTCGTCAAACCTGGTAAGTGAACAAGCCATAAGGGTATTCCCTTTCTCATTTCCTATATTGTGTAGGGCCCACTAAATCTCCATTACTAATTTTCTAAGTAAACACATTATTAGATGGGAAAGAGAATCACTCCTTATTTCCCATTTCCCTTTGATGCAAAGTAAACATGCCCATAATGTAACTACTTTTACAAGATTTAAAGTTATCATGCGCTAGACAGACACATGATCATCTTTGTTAAATTTTAGAAATCATTCGCTATTTTAATGCCAGTGACAAACTGTCAAAAAGTGAAAGTTTAAGGACTAATATGCCAAATTTATAAGATCGGGGACCAAACTGTCACTACACCTAAAGTTCTGAGACTATAATAGTATCAATAACCCAAAAAATATATTTTAAAAAAAAAGCACCTTATCAAGCCACATATATGGAAGAAATTAATGTACAAAAAAAAAAAGGGTCTCTCGCATTCCTAAGATTGCAACTATATTTCCTTCCCATGGGAAAGGTGCTGGTTATCTCCCCAAAAATCCATGGAGCAGTTGCCAATCTCATATTCGTCTTCACATAAGTTTCTACAACACTACATTCAGCCACCCTCCTACAAACCAAAGCCACAATCCCAAAAAAAAAAAAAAATGAAGAATACAATTTCCTTCTTATTGATTGTCTATTTCTGTTGTACAAGTTAATTTGAACGCTCTCTTGCCCATCCCAAGTAAAAAGGAGATAATAACAACACCCAAATCAACAATGCTTTCAAACCTACCTTAAAAACCCTTAAAACTGATCAATAATGCTTATAATACACGGTTCTCTACCATAAATCAAAAATGCTTTTCAAATCGCATCAGAAAATTAACCAAGCTCTATTCTTGTTTACTTGAAGAACAATCTGAACAAAATCATCATCAGAAGCAAGAAGTAACTAACCTTAAAACCCTTATAAACAAGGCCCTTTTTATAGAGCTGGGCAAAAACCCACCAAACAGTCTCCATAAACTTCAAGTCCATGGTCTTGTAATCATTCCCAAAATCAATCCACCTTCCAGTCCTGGTGACGATCTTCTCCCACTCCCCCACGTACCTCGTGACAATGCTCCTGCACTCCTCATTGTACTTATCGATCCCCATCTTCAGAACTTCGTCGCGGCGGGTAATGCCGAGCTTGCGATCGATCTCGTTCTCGACGGGGAGGCCGTGGCAGTCCCAGCCGAAGCGGCGGGTGACGTGGTGGCCGGTCATGGCGTGGAAGCGGGTGACGACGTCCTTGATAGTGCCGGCGAGGATGTGGCCGTAGTGAGGGAGGCCGGTGGCGAAGGGAGGGCCGTCGTAGAAGATGTATTCGGGCTGATTCTGGGAGCGGAGAAGCTGAGTCTCGAAGGCCTTGATGTCGGACCAGAAGGAGAGGACGGTTTCTTCCTGCTTTGGGAAGGAGAAGTCCTTGCCCTCGCAGACTTCCTCCATTTTTAGGGTTTCTTGAGGTTTTTGGTTTTGGAGAAGAAAATCAAATTGGGATGAGGAAGATGCTTTTTTTTCTTTTTTTTTTGGGTTCTCTTCAGTGTTCTACTTTCGGGTCTTTTACGCTGCTGCTGCTACTTGCAAATGAGAAGTCGGATCAAGTGACCCAGAAGGAATATAACCCTAAACACTCTCTTTGGTTTTAATTTTAAAAAAAATAAAAAATAAAAAATGCAACAACAACAATAAATACAAGCCTTAATCCTAAATTAATTGGGATCGGCTATATAAATTTCTCATTTCCAATCTGTTTTATTAAATATGAGATCTTACTGAAACAATTTTGAAAATCGTGCCTAATTACGTCAGTCCTACGTCAACTCAGGTAATTCTTGGTCTACCCCTCGCTCTCTTAATACTAGGTATTTAGATGTTCTCCCAAGCACAAACAGATGCATCTAACGATCTACTTTGTACATACTCGTACCACCTCAGATGATTTTTTCGCACATTATCTTCTATTGGTGTTACACCTACTTTACTATGAATAACTTCATTCCGTATGCGATCCATCTTCCTATGGCATTCGTCATACTCATCTTGTATATTTGTTATCTCTTGATGGCCCAACATTTACAAAAATAAAAATAAAAATTAAATAAAAAAAGACTATTATCACTGAGCCGTTGAATTTTAGAGTAATTCTCAATTAGCTCTTAAATTTTAAAAACTATCACTTTACTCGACCATTTATCCAGAGTCTGTAAGGTCAATCCACAAGAGTTCTTATACAACCCAGATCAACCATACCTTGCCATCTTCCACCTCCGCCCTTTTGTCAAGGTCACACAGGATGATATTTGGTACCTATGGCGCCATATATCCACACTTTACCCTTCTTTTTTCGTCTGATTGACAAATTCAAACTTTACGAGGTAAAGTGAGAGTTTTTAAAATTTAAGAGACAAAGTGAAAATAATTTTAAAATTCAATGACACCACTGAGATTAATTCAGAACCCAAAAAAAAAAAAATGAAGCAAGATAGAAAATAGAAAACAGAGAGAACCATATTAATGGCACGAATTTATTTTTTCTTTGGCATTCATTGTTTTTAAGTTAGGCGCACAGTTTTCTCTTCTTCTCCCTCAAGTTTCCTCTCTTGCGTTCTTTCCTCTTTCGGCCTCCTGGTAGGCCACTAGGCAAAACAATAGAACTAAGCCACTATTGTTTTGATGATACCTAACTATTGATTTAGAATTTCTAACAAATCTTCTTGAGAGCTTAATTTGTATCAAAGATTTCTAGAACCTTGAAGATTCATTGAGGAAATCTCAAGAAAGCTCTAGGATCATAAAGTTAGACGATGAACTTCAAAAAAATATATTATTAGAATTTGAGTTTTGTTATTGTAAAAAACTCTCAGAAACAGTCACATCTAACATTTTTACTACAATAAAAAGCTCTCACATAAAGTCACATCTCAACTCAAATTATGGAACTAAACGGGTCATTAGAACTTGAAAATAAAAGACTACAAGACATGTCTAGAACTTGAGCACTTGGTTAAGTTTATGTTAAATGTGGCTCTTGCTCACACACACTTTAGAATTTCACACATTTGTAAAATTGTGTTAAACGTTTACAAAAGGTTTCTAAGACCATCTCTAACGTAAGTGTTTATACTAATAGTATATTTAACACTAAAAAGTATGATATAACATGTTATTTTTATTGTCTACGCACACTTTAGAATTTCACACATTTGTAAAATTGTGTTAAACGTTTATAAAAGGTTTCTAAGACCATCTCCAATGTAAATATTTATACTAATTGTATATTTGATACAAAAAAATATGATATGACGTGTTATTTTTATTTGTGCTTTAATGTATAATGTTATTTGAAACGTTAAGCTTTCAATAGTAAGCTTTTAACATGTTACTTTTTTCTATAAAGTTTTGAAAGTTGTAATTGTAAGTTTTTAATTTTAAAATAATTTGAAAAGGCAAAAATTATAATTATTAAATAAAAAAAGTAACCATATACAATAGAAATTAAGTGCCTAATTTCTCATATGCTATTATATTTGATGAGAATTTTACCACAAAGTATAATATATGAAAAATTTAACTCGACAAATAGCATTATATTGAAGAGTATGTTTTGCACACAAATGTTAAATTTTCAATTGACACATCAATTATGCCATAGCACATGCTCTAAAGTGATGAAATGTATTTTTAACACAAATTTTGTTTTGCAATTTATTATATTTAAACCATTCATTTAGACCCCATTATTTCCCCTCTTAATATTGTGTATTATCTCTCTATTATTCCTCCTTAATTTTACATGTAATTTATGCATTCTCTTATGATCTCTAATTATGATCTTTATGCTATAAATAGATGAGGTGTTTCGTTGTATGATCACTTCTTACAAGAATTAATACAAGTTTTATGACATGAATAAAAAAAATAATAAAAAAGTGTTAACTATGTGCAATAAAATGTGAATACAAGTATTATCATAAAGAATAGAAGTTTAATGATGATAAAAAAATATCAAAACAATCGAAAATAAGAACATTCCACAACACCATAAGCCCGAACAAAAATTGTGTGGAAACATGTAAAAGAATTGAAAAAAAAAAAAAAAAAAACCCCCACAAACAAAAAAGAAAAAATGTTCTTCCCCCACAATTATTCACGCCAAAATTCAAAAAAAAAGAGCAGAGGGGAAATCTTAAAAATAAATCAAATATTTGACTACAGACAATCAATTAAAGTTAAAAAAGAAAGTAAATATGTGTAATATTATGAGAAAAAACAAACAGATTACGTAAAATAAAAATCAGCCATTTATGAAATATACCTTCAAAATAACCCATAAAGGCATATCTGGTAACATATATGCCTTAGAAACCTCTAATGAGCATTTTTGTGATATTGTATAATAATCGATATTTTTAAAATTAAAGCATCAATAATAGACATTTTATGTAATTATTTCATCCGGTTAATCGGACAATCCTAACAGCTAGTTCGAGTCCAAACGTTTTTTTTTTTTGTTTTTGAGGTTTTTGGTATTTAAGAAGACGTTTGGTTCATGGATTAGAATCATGTGATTAGAATTATTTTCGATTTACGTGTATTTTTTATGAAAAAAAACACTGTAACAAACCATAAACCATTATTCAAATTATGGTTTGAATCCTCCAACCAAACGTCCCCTAAGTGTTATTTTCATGTATTAAATGGTTGAGCACGATGTGTATTCAACTTGTTGAATTTTTTTGATACGAGAAGCCATTTTTTTCATTTAAAGTTTAGCTTATAATCTCAATTTATCACTCTTAAAATTTTAGTTTAATAAGACTATTTTTAAGTAAAATATATTTTGAGGGAAAAAATTATTGGGGAAATTATACCCTAAAATTATCTGCGGTACATATGAGAAAATAACATTTAGAAGGCTGTGTGAAAAATATGTTAAAGCATGGAAAATTTTGAAAAAAAAAAAAAAGTTTAGATAGGCAAACAAATAAGTATATATGCATATTGGCCACTTTTTTATTTTTTATTTTTATTTTTATTTTTTTGCTGAATGTATAAAGATCACATTTGTTAACATATTATTTCATATAGTACACAATAAGGATTATAGTTATTTTAGCTTAGGTAGCAAAAGCATAAAAATATTTTTGAATGGATTTTCATGCCTTCTGCTCTGAGTTTATTTGATGGATAATCTACTTCGCATTTCCATGGATAATCTACTTCGCATTTCCTCAGACAATCTTTGTTCTCCAGCATAGCGCATTAGTTCTGTAGATTATATTTTGCAAGAAAGAATCAAGATTAGAATATTGACATATATGATTTTTTTTGTTGTTGTTCTTTTCTTTACAAAGATTGTATTTATAGGCGCGTTTAGAACTCGTTCTAAAATAATTTTATTTTTTGTATGAAAATAACAATGAAAACGTTTTCAATCTCGGACATAAATCATTTTTAAAAATGCGTTTGGTAGTTTTATCAAGTGATTATTTTCAGTATAAAAAAACTCATTAATGTCTCTCTCTACTCGAGAGAGGAGAAAACGAAAACAAAAAATAAAAAAAACATCATCGTTTTTCATTTCTTTATCATTTTACACTAAACTAACAAATCGTTTTCATTTTCATTTTTTGCCTTTATTGTGTCAAACGCAGTTTTGAAAACGTTTTCATTTTTTCTTTCTCAAAAAAACGTGAAAAATAAAAACAGAATCAATTCTAAACACGGTATATGTTTTCATTCTTTTTTCCCTCTTGAGGTTATTTCTAGAGTGCAAGGGATTTTATGAAGAAAAACTTTAAATTAATGAAATCGTTTTATAATTTCGTACAGAAACAATTTGGCTTGCCCCTACTAGAAATTGTTACATATTTACAACTATTTTGCATCTTTTATCACACACATTTATTTCTCAAAGAATCATATCCTCCTTCTTGCTTAAGTTAAAAACATTTGAAAACATAGATTAAACTTCAAGATAAAGGAAAACAAAATACCAATAGTAATCTATGACATGCTCAAATGATTATAAAAATCTTCAACAGAAATAAACGGAGGAAATGAGAGAAAAAGCATGTCCAAATCATTGATTCTGTTATAGTATTTTTTTCTCATAAAAGATTTAAATTTTAAACGTCAGAATAAAAAATCATGATTTGAATATACATTCTAAATGGGCCCTGCAACTTATTTGGTATTTCTTTTGAGGAAATTCATTAATTTAAATTCTTTACAGTTTTGTCTGCTGATTTATAATCCCATATTATAAAGTGCAAACGTGCTAAGTACAATTTTTGAAAAAAAAAAAGGTGCTTATTATAAATGTTTTGTTATTAGTCTTCTTGTTAACCGTTTTTGGCCTTTTCATTTTGGTATAGATTGAGAATGATAACCTTGATATTTCTAGGACTTTAGGGTTGTTCTTTGGAGTGTAACTTGAGTGTAATTTTTGAGTTGAATTTGAGTTATAACTTGAGTTGAAGTTAGAACTTGAATAAAGCTGAGTAAAATTGAATAAAATTGAAACTTAAAAGAACGTGAATTTGAATAAAGTTAAAACTTGAGTTGTCTTTTTTTTTGAGTTTTATGGACAAAAGAACATGCCCTTAATTACTTCAGGAATATTTTTGACTTTTTGAGTTTGATTTTAAAAACCTAAGGGGTGTTTTGGACATTTGAAAATAAGAGGGACAAAGGTTGTTTTTGGGCAAACTACAAACGGTGTCTTAGGTATTTTCCTTATTTTTAAGAGATTAAAAAAATTCTTTCATTTTCTTCCTATAACTTTTTTTTTCCCTGTTGCTTGAAAGATATTTCTTTAGTAGTTTCATTTTTATTTTTATTTTCAGATTGACACATATCTCTCTTGTGTATGTAAATGTTACTATTTTTATAACCTGCTCCACACGCATTATCTTGTTAATGACAACTGAAAAGTTTATTATTTATCAAATAATGAAAAATTTATTTATATAACTATTTAAGAATTTTTGAAGTTATTTTTTAAAAAATATGTGTAAAAATAACAATTGATAAAAAAAACAAAAAAAAATACATTTAAAAAAAATTATTTTAATCAACTAAAAATAAAATAGAATTACATAAAAAAAATTATTCTCATAAAAATAAGATGAGAAATAATATATTTTTAAAAAGTACAAAAAAATTCACAAAAAATAAAAATAAAAAAGAAAAGAAAAGTACAAGGGCTGGTTAGATGTACGAAATGTAAACAAATCTTGACATTTCCGGTTGCTTGCTTGCATAAGCATCTCGCTGTCAACATCACAAACAAATTCTATATAATATATATATTTTTTTTCAATTAGCTCCTAAGGTCCTAAATAAATAAATAAATAAAATAAAGTTCTTGTATTTTTTTTTATGGTTATGGAGCATTAATTGAAGTCAATTTAGCTTTGTCCTACCAACTCCAACCCCTTTATTAAAACCGCTCACACCTGGCGGCCATGACAAGAAAAATAATTAAAATCAAATCACATAATTTTTTTTAAGGAAAATTAAAAATTTGTTTAGTTTATTAATTTGAGTTGAGATGTAATTTTATATAAAAAATTTTTACTGTATTAAATCGACAAACTGAAGAAGACTTAAAATTATCAAATGTAAAACAACAGTTTAGGAAAATCATTTGTTTTAGAGCATTTCTATTTATCGTTATGGGTTAAAATCACACTATTTATTCAAAATGAGTCTCGTCAAATCAGTAAGTGGGACCCTTCGTTTTGTAAGTATGGAAATTTATTACAATGAGAATGAATACCATTTTTCTTTGTTTTAAGTTTTGATTGATCAAAGAGGGAGTCGTTCTTTATTAAAAAAAAAGAGAATAATCTTTTATGGATGGTATTTTTTAGAACAAGAATAATGTTAAGGAAACAAACTCAAGTCTCAATTTTTATGTATCAATTAACATGTTATGTGAGTTGTCATTTTCACATTAATAAGTGTTTAAAATATTATCACGTCAATTAATAAAAATAAATTATATTTACTAATTAAAAAATGTAAAATCTCAATTTTTATATATTAATTAATATGATATATGAGTTATTATTTTTATATTAATAAATATTTAAAATATTATTACATGAATTAATAATAATAGATTGTATTTATTAATTAATAATAACAATTTATTACCACGTAAATTGACGTAAAAAATTGAGATTTGAGTTCGTTATTGCTGACATTACTGAACAAAATAAGGAGGAAAAATGGTCAACAACGTCTGCAATAAATAGGCAATCTCGTCATCGTGACCGTGATGGGTATGTATATATGTATATGTATATATATAGCAATACAGAAAGCGGTTTTGAATTTTACATGCATAAAAGCATATGCATTTGGTGAAATTCAGCAACTGTGTTTCTCTCGTCTTTCTTGGTTTTGCAATTTTCTTCTTCTTCTTCTTCTTATCCAACCAAAAGATGGCCACCTCTGACGACACTCCCAAATCCATCTACGATTTCACTGTCAAGGTTTTTTAATTCATTTATTTTCTAGTTCTTTCTAATTCATTTAAAGCATCATTCTTCAAAGTATTTCTCTATTAATTAATCTCTAGTATTTTAGTTTGTGTAATTGGTAAATCTATTTGGGTTTTCTATCTTTTTTCTATTGGACTTTATTTGTATTACCCTTTTTTGTGCTCTTACAATTGGAAGGTTTTGATGATGAATGTTAAAAAACTCTTTTGTAAATCAGTTGTTGTTATTTATTTGATTTGTTAAGCGTTAATATAAAGAGTAAATTGATGATTTATCAATCGGAAATTATTTATTTTCTTTTTCTATAGAAATCCTATATTTTTTCCCCCATGGTTTAGTTGGTAATTGAATTCAATTTACAGGATATTCGTGGGAAATGTTAAAAACTCTTTTGTAAATCAGTTGTTGTTATTTATTTGATTTGTTAAGCGTTAATATAAAGAGTAAATTGATGATTTATCAATCGGAAATTATTTATTTTCTTTTTCTATAGAAATCCTATATTTTTTTCCCCCATGGTTTAGTTGGTAATTGAATTCAATTTACAGGATATTCGTGGGAAATGTTAAAAACTCTTTTGTAAATCAGTTGTTGTTATTTATTTGATTTGTTAAGCGTTAATATAAAGAGTAAATTGATGATTTACCAATTGGAAATTATTTATTTTCTTTTTCTATAGAAATCCTATATTTTTTCCCCCATGGTTTAGTTGGTAATTGAATTCAATTTACAGGATATTCGTGGGAAATGTTAAAAACTCTTTTGTAAATCAGTTGTTGTTATTTATTTGATTTGTTAAGCGTTAATATAAAGAGTAAATTGATGATTTACCAATTGGAAATTATTTATTTTCCTTTTCTATAGAAATCCTATATTTTTTTCCCCCCCTTGATTTAGTTGGTAATTGAATTCAATTTACAGGATATTCGTGGGAATGATGCGAGTCTAAGTGAATATAGTGGAAAGGTTCTTCTGATTGTGAACGTTGCTTCAAAATGGTAAGCAAAGTAACTTGTTGACTTCTTTTATGAATAATTATTTTGCTAATCTTGTATCATTGTCTTAACTCAGGATTTTGAATTTTCTGATAAGCCTCTTAATAGTTATTTTGTCTAACATACTTGAAGAACTTCTGTTTGATCCAAGAGAGTGGTTAAAATAGTAAAAATTTTACGATTGGGATTGTTTCAAATGAAAACTGCTTTAGACTTGATTCCGTCCGATGAAAGCCGGTATTTAGGAATGGAATGCAAAAGGGTGCGGTATTGATATTGTCGAACACAAGGTAGAGATGCTTATTTATCAATGATTCGACCAACTGAATTTGGTTCTGGAAACATAGAAAATATTTCATGTTCCATAATTAGATGCAACTTTTAAAAGAAAATATTTCCTGAATTTGGTTCCGGAACACGACGGAGGACCATAGCCTGCCACCGAGCCGGCCAAGTTACCTTTTTCTCTGTAAATTTCCCAAGAAATTTCCTTTTCTTTCAGTTTTTCTCGTTCAATCAATAATGTTGAGTTGTATTTTCATTTTTCTTTTTTTATAAGAAACATTCTTTGTTGATCTGAAGATAGTTCAAAGGAAATGAGGACAAGAGTTCTCAAGACACCACCTCAATAACTAGTCGGCCCATTATATCTCTCCAGTTCAAAATAATTAAAGAAAATGGAAGTCCTTAAAGACTTCATTCAGTAGTACTGTTGTTTTGAATTCTCTCGTTTATCAAGAACTCCATTTCCACTGCACCAGAAGAAGTCTCTTTTGCTTCCCTCAGAACTCGGTTCCGAAACAAAACCTTAGCAATGTCATAGCATATTAAGTACAGTTTTGGTGATGGAGTGCTAGTTACATTTCTGTAAGAAGTTATCTCTACAACTAGTACTAGAACTTCTAAAGGAATGCATAAACTTCGTCACAGTAACAACTATGCGTTTTTTTTTTTTTTCTACGACATTGAACGCAAATTTTATTCTCTCGTTGTAATTTTGCAGTGGTTTGACACAATCAAACTACAAGGAGTTGAATGTTCTTTACGAAAAGTACAAAAACAAGGGTATGTTATGAAACTCAATTCTCTCGCATAGCCGTGCTCTACACTAGCTAATTCATGTTTCAGAATTTAACAGCAAAAAGGGTGTGGTTTGTAAGAATTAAATGGTTTCTTGTCTTGCCTATATCTCTTGTAGGTTTTGAGATCTTGGCATTCCCTTGCAACCAGTTTGCAGGACAAGAACCGGGAAGCAACGAGGAAATTCAGGAGGTTGTATGCACTAGGTTCAAAGCTGAATTCCCAATCTTTGATAAGGTAATCCTCATAATTGAAGGAAAATATAAAAGCTTCTTAAAACTTCATATGAATGATTATGCTTCTATCCTTTTAAAAAAAAATAATTTCTTAAAACTTCATATGAATGATTATGCTTCTATCCTTTTAAAAAAAAAAAAAAATAGCATCAAACCGGTCTACTCTTCATGCCTATGTTCTTGGAATACTATTCGCCTACCAATTGTTGGTTCCATTTTTTCCCCATGCTAAAAATAGCTTAAACGCAGACAAATTTTTTTCAATCTATTTGAAAATGTTCTTTTATTCCTTGTCCAATTACAAAGAAATGCTGCTCTATCTCTCGATACCATTTCACATGCAGCAAGGTTATCTTAATATCACTTTTTGTCTGTAAAATAAACATAATTCTTCCGGGGAATTTCTCACCCAAACCAACGTGGTGGGAGCGATTGCGTTTGCACCCGGGGTCCAAGGTTCAAATCCCGGAAACGGCCTCTCCTTTGGGGGGTAAGGCCGCGTACATAAGGGATTGAGCTTTCTCCCGAACCTGTCATAGTACGGGAGCCTCTTTGGCACTGGGGTCCGTCTTTCTTTTTTTTTTTAATTTTTTTTAATTTTTTTTTATATTGGACTCGTATCTTGCTATTTTGGTTTGAAATCTCAGTCTGTTTGTTAGGTTGAGGTGAATGGGAAGGATGCAGCTCCCCTTTACAAATTTCTAAAATCACAGAAAGGGGGTTTCCTTGGAGACGGAATTAAATGGAACTTCACAAAGTTTTTGGTAAATAAGGAGGGGAAGGTTGTGGAGAGATATGCTCCTACCACATCTCCTCTCAAAATTGAGGTCAGAGAAAAAGAAAATTCCCTTTCTATTTATGTTTCATTTTGATGAATAATGTTATTGGTCGCCGCTAACTTCGTCTCTTAATTTTCTTCCTGCAGAAAGACATTCAGAATCTATTGGAGGCGGAGTCTTCCTAAGTATGAAGGTTTGATATGTCTTCATTCATTTGTGATTTTGTTAGGTACAACCTACATTCTTTGCGTTTACGCCGTGAATATTCACGGCCACATTAGGATTGGTTTTTTTATGTTAAAAAAAGGGTTTGGAATAAATTGAATGGGGAGATAATTTCTTTGGTTGTGATTTGTGAAGGGCGTTCTCTACATTGAGGTCAGAATTAATTGTGTTATTTGTTAGAACGAAACTCCACCTTTTAAAATGAAACGAAAAATGGAACCTTACCCTCTTCCTCTTGGATTTGCAGGGCATGTTCGCTTTGGATTTGCAGGGCGGTCTCGGATCATGCTGTGTTTATGTAATAAATTATGAATTGTGTAAATGATAAACATGGTAGTTAAACTGATGTTTGTTTGTTGGATGGTGAAACCAGTGCTTGATATACTCGGATCATGGTGTGTTTATGTAACAAATTATGAATTTTGTGTAAATTATAAACATGGTAGTTAAACAGATGTTTGTTTGTTGGATGGTGTCAGTTTTCAGAGTAAACATTTTAGAGTATGAATAGCAAATAAGCAGTAGTTCTACATAATCGCAAAAGAATTACTGAGCACCTTGCATATTTGTACATAACCATAAGTGCGCGCGCGCGTATGCATATATATATATATATATATATAGTATATGCATATATATATATATATATATAGTATACAAGACTAGCACTGTTAGTCCCGAAATAATTATATTAAACACAGGTTTGTGGTTCAAGGGTTTTAAACAATGCATTTAATGTTACTATTTTGGTTAAAATTTCACCACAAATAAGAATGTTAGTCCAGAAAAACCGGAGTCAAAAGCAGCCTGTTATGTACTTATGAAAGAAACCTTCCAAGTATTTTCACCGGCAGGCATTTTCCTTTTAAAGGAACCCTCAGGTTCACACCCAACATTTCTCAACGGCAAAAGGAAAACAATTGTCATTACTTACTAGACAGTTCTCACTTCTTCCCATCAGAGTAGTCTACTTTTTCCATTCTCTCCAGCAATTCCTGAGCTATTTTCCGCTTGCCGCGCTTTTCAAACGCGTGTTCAAAACCGTCCCTTATGTGCCCCGGTGGATGAAGACCCCTATCCATCATTGATTTTAGTTTCTCATAAGCATCCTCCAACCGACCCATTTTACAGAGCTTTTGCAAACTCTGGCTCTCCAACTTCCTTTCCAGTTTAAAGAACAAATCCATCTTCCCAGCTTGTGACAAGAGATTCACCACCATATCATATGTGTGAAAATGTGGGGACCACCCAAATCCCAACATTTCCATCAACAAGTCATAGGAAGCTTCCCAATTTCTAGCTTCAACATAAGCATGAATCAATGCAGAATATGTCAAACTATTTGGCACGCATCTGTTTTTATTCATGATCTTATAGACCTTTTGAGCACTATCCAAATCCCCAATTTTGCACAGCATGGAGATAACAGAATTATAAACCGAAAGCTTCGGTTTCTTCCCTAGCGAAAGCATCCTCCAAAACAAACGGCTTGCTTGCTCCACAAGACGATGATCGCACATGGCTTTCATCACGATAGAGTAACTCTCATCGAGACAACTTGGTTTCATATTCTCAACAACTTTCAATACCTCGACGGCGTCATCCATTTTCCCCACTCGACAAAGCTCCAACAGGAGCTGCACTATGACAAATGAGCTAGGTAACAAACCGATATAATGAGCTTCCCAAAACACTCGAATCGCAGGCTCTATAGCACCACTCTTCTTCACACCTACATTCGGGACTAAAATCGTAGAAGGCCTGCGGTTAGTGCTTTCTTTCACCCTAACCTTCTCAACCCCTCCTTCTTTTGCGCTGAACTCACACAACTTACCAACAAGAACGTTCACCGCCGTTCGGGTTGGAACCAAACCAGCCCTGCTCCTCATTTCACCAAAAACCTCAAGGGCAGTATCAACTCTATCGAATTTACACAACCCAACAATAATGTTGCTATATGAATATGTATCCGGGATTTCGATTCTCCGAAAAACCTCAAGTGCTAAATCAATCAAGCACTCCTCAGAAGAATTCCTCTTACAAAGCACATAGAGCATGTTATTGTACACATGATTATCAGGTTTTTTGCACCCGAATCTCGACCCCATTTCTTCAAACAAGCTAAGCGCATCCTTAACCCTCCCTTGTCTACCCAAATACCTAATGCAAATCGAACAAGCACGGCATGAGACGTGGCCTCCATGGGAGGCCAGTGTCAAGAGAAAGCATTTCATGTCATCAAACAGTTTCCTCCTTCCTAAGAAATCAGCCATGAACTCAATCACACAATCATCAAACTGAAAACCCATTTGCAATCCAGCCCAAGAAAAGAATTCCAAGGTTCTAATCCTACCCAATTGCCTATAATTCATCAAAACCTGAAGAACAACAGTTGAGCTGAGTTTTTCCTCGTACCCTTTTAACAAATGGTCAATATTTGCAGTTTGGCGATTATGGTTGGTGAGCAAAGAGCAAATAGAGGTAATAGGAGAGAGACTTACAGCTGCAGTGTGAGAATTTGTTGCAATAACAGAAGAGGGTTTAATGGAGATGGTGGAAAGAGAAGAAGAAGAAGAAGAGTGGAGGAAGAAGAGTGAGAGAGATTTAAGGAGATTGGAGGAAAGAGAAGGAAAGCCATGAATTTGAATAGGAAAATGAACAGGGTGATTTCTCCTCCAAAACATTACAGAATCAGAGATTCGATTCGCCAAGGTAAAAAGGACTCGTTCACTTGAGTAGAGTTCGAGGTTTTCTTTCTTTTTTTTTTTTTTTTTTTTTTAAAAAAAAAAGTTTTTTTTTTTTTTTTTTTTTTTTTTTTTTTTTTTTTTTTTTACAACAAGAACAACTTTGGTAGCACGGACGGTTACTGTTATGGCTAAACATTTATCATAATGGACTATATTCAGTACCACAGTAGGATACTATCAGTCACCGATGGGCTATAGGCAGTATGTTGGTCTGATAACAGTGGTAGTTGGTATTTAAACGTATGGTAATTACACAAAATACCTACTTTGAAAGCCTTGATGTTCTTTTAGCCAAAAATCAAGTAAAAAAAAGAAGGGGAAAGGAGACATACCCCTTAAAAGTGTACGAGTTACGACCTTTATTTCTTACTCTTGATTAATAACTATTTTAGTCAAAATAACTGTACCAACAAAAGGAAATTCAGTAATTTTCTACAAAAAAAAAAACGTAATTGTGCTGTAAAGTTCCCACCATTTACAGGTTCGAGCAGGGCAGAGTCTCAGAAGCCCAGGGTCAAGGTCCAGTCCTTTATTCATACTTGGGGCAGGCCCGTTTGGCATTCTACAATAGTCAGCCGAACTAGCTCAAGTCTTGCACAACAAATATTTTTGAAATATTTTAAGAATAGCAAAATAACGTTGTAAATATTATGATGATTTTAATTTCTTCACTATTTATAACATATCATAAATTGTTTTGCTATACCTCAACGTTCCTAGTAAGAGTATGCTGTCTAAAACAGCTTGACTAAAACCTAAAAAATTTGTGTCTATTTTTAGGTAGAATGTTGGCAAAGGATCACGACGTTTGGTTTATGGGTTTAAAATCATGATTCAGAATTATTCTCAATTTACGTGTATTTTTTATAAGAATAAACACTCTAGAGAGTCACAAATTATAATCTGAACAATGACACGAATTCTTGCTCTAAACGCATATATGTCTTAATGTTTACAAATCCAGAACATATACCTTTCTCTATCTAGCACGGTTCTCGAAGGCTAACAAACTCTAACAAAAAATGGTTACAAACAGAAATGCCAAAACAAACAAAATAGAACAAAGAAAACAATAGAAATTGGTTGCAACAACCAACTCTCAAACGACATGTCGTAACAAGGCATCAAGCGACATAGTCATTCATCCATATTGGAGGCTTCCTGGTGCGACGTGGGCTTCTTGTGCCTTGGGCTGATTTCTGATCTTCTAGGCCCAATTCTGGATTAGCTTCCTCTTCAATTGTACTCTCTTGTAATGGGGCTTGGTGACTCCAAGGGAATGGGCAGAGTCTTATCACTCTCTCTCTCTCTATACACACACACACACACACACACACACACATATATATATATGAAGTAATTTTGACATTATCATTTTAATATATATATATATATATATCCTTGCAAATTTTTATTTTTAATTCAGCCAGCGGACAAGTATATTCTAAGTATATTTTCCAAGACTTCGTTCTTTGGAAGGTAGTGTTTTGTATGTCTTATTAATTATCTCAACATTATATATATCGAGTACTGTATTCTATTGCATTGCATTCAATCATTCATTGTTAAGAATAATCACAGAAAATACTAACAAATTGTCAGTAAAATATGGCATATTTTCAATAATATATTATAGAGTTTTCTGTATATATATATATATATATATATTGTTTGCAGATGACATTGTACTCTTTATTCCTTCCTACTCGTGTTTAAATGCAAATTCTCAGATCCGCACCAATCACCAAGCATGATTCCAGAGCTTTTCCCCTCCTCTTTGGTTGTTACTCTAATGTCATTAAAATTTTCACCATTTGTATATCCGGTAGAATGTTGAATAATTAATTGCAATGATTCTCATTCATTTCGCTTGTTCAAATCGCAATATAAATTTTCACCACAGTGTTTTTTCTTATAAAATATTAAATTTTAACTTTTTCTGCTGCAGTATTTTTCTCATATGAATTCACTTTTTAACTTAAGTTTTCAACTCGAACGAATAAAATGAACGGTGTTTGCGTTTGTGCTAATTTCATTGATTTTCTCTTTGTTTTGTTCGTTCGAGTTGAAAACTTGAGTTAAAATAAGTGAATTCATGTGAGAGAAAATATTATAACAGAAAAAATTGAATTTTCAATTTTTGTAAGAGAAAACATTCTAACAAAAAATTTGAATTGTGATTCGAACTAGTGAAATAAACGTGGCCTTAAATATCTATTCGATTCTCTCCAAAGAAAAAGAAAAAAGGATAAGGCCAGTGCAATGAAATAGTACAACACATGCTATCAGTTGGTTATTTATGATTTAGGACTTTCTCTAGTAGTCTTTGTAAAAATGGACCACTGGTAATCTTTTATTTTTTAACCGTCGATTTATATTAAAATATGTTAATTATGTGTATTTTTTTAATTTGATGTGACTTTAACTTAATTCAACATCAAAAATTAAGACTACCGATAAGATGGACTACCGAATAAACTCTCTTATTTTTTTTCACTTACACTCTTCCGCAAAGAGATAAAAAAACAAAAAACCAAAGTTTCTACTTTCCATATCAGATATTATAATCTGCCATTTGTCAACATTTCGAAGAGATCGCGGATATTCCAAAACCTTTACCAATACTCTGTGTATTTTTTTTTGGATTACGAATGTTTTGTTGAGATCATGAATATTGTAGGCACATAAAAACGACAACAGAATTGACTTTTGAAATTATGAGTTTTTTTTTTTCCCTTCAGAAGTTGACTAATTACCATGTTACCATCAGTCCAGCTTTCAGGTTCGTTTGAATTTGTATACCTTGTAGCTGGCCTGTAATATTATTGGATAGTGAACTGTAGGAGGAATTTTTTTTTTCTTTTAATCTACTGGTACATTGTATAATTTCGAATTTGGAGTGATAAAAGTCTTCATTATGTTAGTTACGCTAAATTTAAATATTATTGTTATCATTTATATAATTATTAACAAGAGTTTATATTCGCAAACAACAAACGTACGAGGAAATGTGTGAACATAAATACGATTACCGACCTCCATACATATATACTAGTATTTTATACAATTGTCTTGGTCAATGGAGCTCATATGGCCGGACATCTTGTAATTATCTATCAATATTATATATATATATATATATATATATATATATTCTACATCAACCGGTGGTTCTCCTACCTCTATATAAACACATGTTCAAAAGAATTTTGGAGTATCAATTAAAATAACTAGTTGTTGTAAGTAGTAGGATCAGAATGGCAGGGCGTAATAAGTCTTTATTAGTTGTATTTACTGCTATTATGATTCCTGCATGTGCACAACTCACAACTGATTTCTATGAAAAGTCATGCCCTCAGGCATTGGGCCTCATCAGATCAGCAGTCGCACGAGCCATTAACCGCGAGAGCCGAATGGGAGCTTCACTTCTCCGCCTCCACTTTCATGATTGCTTTGTCAACGTACGTAAGATGTATATACTAATATATATATATAGAATCATAATAAAATGTTTTTTTTTTTAGGGGGTTAATTTTGTGTTGTGGATATCTGTGGTAATATATACAATATCATGAAATTTCTGTTTCTTTTAAGTTTGGTTGGAGGATTCAAACCATGTGATTCGAACAATTTTCGATTTACGTGAATTTTTTATGAGAGAAAATACTGTAGCGAACCACGAATCATGATTCGAATCAGGGAATGAATCCCTCTACCAAACACCCAAGCAATTTGTTGTTAATTGGTAGAAAATCCGAATGACAGAGAAGTAAAATAAATCGGGATTTCACTTTAGTATAAGAACACGTCATGGACCACCATATATACTTAATATGTAAGTATTATGTGGTAAAATAAATTCGAATGACTTCTTAATATGTAAGTCGGCCATAAGTCCTTAAAAAGTCTCAAACTCTTATAGTTTGAGGTGGAGCCATATTATAATTTCATTAGAAGGGTAGACGAGCAGCATTGTCTCCAGTACTGTCATTAACAGTAAGAAAATTGCAAACAAGGAATCACAATCTGTGGTTATCATATGTATTTACTTTATGGGTTATTATATATATGTGACATAGTTTCATCATGTCATGTAATACGAAACAAAACGTTCGACTTTCAAGTGTTCATCGTTAATATATATGCATCCAGATATTTATATATTGTGTTGATATGGATTACAGGGTTGTGACGGATCAATTTTGCTTGACGACACTGATACCTTCACTGGCGAGAAGACAGCCATTCCGAATTTAAACTCAGTGAGGGGTTTCGATGTGGTTGATGAAATCAAAAGCACTCTTAATGAAAGTGCAAAGGCAACGTGGTCTCTTGTGCAGACATTTTAGCTGTTGCATCTCGCGACTCTGTTGACCTAGTGAGTTCCTTCTAATTTCTTTTCATATATTCTTATGTTTGTAGACTTGTAGCAGGACATAACATAATTATGTGAAATATATATATATATATATTTTTATTTATTGGTAGATAATAGTTTTAAGATGCGAAATTCTTATTGAATTTTGCTCTAACATTTTTGTTGTTATTTTGATAAATCTTTCTAATATTTAGATACAACTTTTCTACTTATATAATTATTTACTAGGTTTTTTATATGTATGCGAAGGAACACTTTAAAGATAGTGCATATTTTCAAGGTTAAGTTGTACTAAAACATGAAATGTTATATTACTTCATTCTAATGTGTTTGCGGGCCCAGTTTTTTTCTTCAAAAGTGAAAGAGTTGGAAAAAATAATTGTATTAACCTATTAAAATTAGACACATATGAATGACTTCATAAGGACAAATCGAAATGGTATACCAAAATAATGTCAGATCAAACAACATGAAAATTTAACAGAAAACAGATGAATTAGATATAGCTATTGCCAACTTGTTACGTGTACCTATTTCATAATTTATTTCTTTCATATACCTTCTATTCAATATCCTTCAGTAACTAATCATTTGCCTGTTGTTATATACATATATATATATATATATATATATATATAGTTGGGAGGTACTAGTTATGAAGTGTTGCTAGGTAGAAGAGATGCAAGAACTGCAAGCTTTAACGACGCAAATACCAATCTCCCTACTCCATTCTTCAGCTTCTCTCAACTTGTCTCCATCTTCGAGTCACACGGCCTTAAGCTAAAAGACCTCGTTGTCCTCTCAGGAGGCCATACCTTAGGGCTAGCCAGATGTGTCAATTTCAGAACCCGAATCTACAACGAAACCAACATTGACTCTAATTTCACGGCCTCCATGCAAAAGATCTGCCCCGCAACCGGAGGAGACGATAACACGACGGCACTCGATGGAACCACGCCAGCAAAATTTGATACCGCCTACTTTAAGGGTTTGATTGGATCAAAGGGTCTTCTCCATTCCGATCAGGAGCTCTTCAAGGGAGATGGGGGTGAGAGTGATAGTTTGGTTCAGTACTACAATAACAACCCTAAAGAGTTCTATAAAGACTTTGGGGATTCCGTGATCAAGATGGGTAATATGAATGTTCTTACAGGGAATGATGGGGAAATAAGGATGAATTGTAGGAAAGTTAATAATTAGCCAAAGTTCTATCTGTTATTAGCTGGATCAACTGCTCTCAATTAGTATATCTTGTTAAATGTAGAATCATATATATACATAAATACATATATATATGTATTAGTTCGTTTTATAAGGTGCTTAAACCAAATGATGTGATGTTCTTCTGCATTTATAGTATTGGTAATTAGTTATAATAAATACCGGTGTTCATAGAGCTAAGGGTTCATTTTTCTTTTTTATTATTCTAGAAGAACAACAAGACAACAAGAGGAACAATTATGAAGTCAACCCATTCAAAGAACAAATTACTTCATGTACATTGTGCCATATTAAGGTTGAATATTTGTTTCTGATGAAGCAAAAGACCAAAAATTGAAGATCCTTAATAACCAGAAGTCAAAAAAAAAATTTAAATAAATAAAATAAATAAAAAAAGATAAGAGCCTGCATGGTTGGATATAAGCCTAGTTATTTCTACCATATTGGTGTATCAGTAAGGATGCATTTCTTTCTTCTCTTTTAAGAATGTGTTCATGGTTCAATACTCTACAATCCCACTTTAAGGCCCTTACCTAACCATTATTATGCTGCGATGTTGAGTGTGTGATGGCATGAGTGAAAACTGAGTCAATCTTGTGTGCAAAATTTGGTAAGGTCTTTTCTGGTCAAATGGTGGGCTCCAAAATTTTAAAAGTGACGAAGAGGATGGGGCGACATGCACTAATGATCACCCTTTTTCTTGAGGGGGAAAAAAAGTCTAGCCATTTCTTTGTTTATAATTTGTAATATTTCTTCTTTAGATCAGTAAGTCTAGAAGCCAAGTGGGAGGCATATATCTATCACTTTATTGAATTCTGTTAGAAGTATAAGCAGTTTTTCGACATTAGGCAGCTAAAATCTCCAAAATCAACCCATACTTATCAGTTATTATCGTAATTATTTTCATTATCCATAGTGCAATGGTACTATTTGTCACTAAGAGTGAATATAACTCCAGAATTGTCCTCAGGAACTTTTATTACAAACATATAACTTAAAATGCCATTACTGTTTAAAAGATTGGAATAGAATCTCCACACTTAAGTATTACGATCTATTACTGACCGGGATTAACAGAAAATGATGCAGGAATATTTCAATAGTTGTTTTTGTCTTATAGTTATTTGGGATTTTCAGCAGAGTTGGTGTCATTTTGGCGTCTTTCTATTTGTTGCTATGTGTCGTTTTGGCTTATTTTTCCTTAATGCCTTAAAAGGTGAGATCTGTATGAAGGTTTAGTTTAGTTTTGGATCATCTGAATAGAAATTAGAGAGATCTTTCTCTTATTTTTCCCATCCCATGGATGTGTTTTAGGTAGATTTTAGGCCGGTAAAATGTATCCTCGAAAGACTTCCTAGTTCCTACGTCAGAAAGTCATGTGATAACTCTAGGATTTCGAGTTATTTGAGGCATTTCTAAGCTTATGATTGGCTCATCCAAAGTTTAGTTGTTAATTTTCTGCTTTATTTGCTCAACTTTTGGGTTTATTTGGTGCACTCTACTGAAATTCATTTGTGTGTAGTTTCTATGTTAATTTTGAAGAAAATTGCTAACTTGTGTCCAAAAGGGTGTCGTTTCTGATTTGCAAATTTTGTGATGATAAATGCTGCAACAATTGCTACAGCAAAAATGTGACAGCAAGCATTTAGTGGATGACGTCAGTGCATAAATTTACACGGGAATTAGGACACAGAATGCATAAGACAGAATTGGTGCCTAGTCAGCTAGACCCAACATGCCACCTCAACGTCTTTGGTTGCCCTAAAGAGGAATGCACCTGAAAACCCAAGAAGGAGAGGGGGCAGCCGCCAGAGAGAGGAATTTTTGGAAGGAAGCAAGAGGAGAAAAGAGAGGGATACGGGAGTGAAGAAAAAAAGGCAGCAGAGAGTAAAAGAAAACAAGACCAGAGAAAGAGAGGGATGCAAACAAGTACGTAGGAGACACATTTTTGGCTGAAAATCTCAGGGAGTGAAGCCACGGGAGGAATCCACCAAGCTTCACCTAATCTTTACTGTTGTCCTCCTCATTTTGATTTGTCTTTCCTCTTCCTCTGTATTCAATTCATGGCTGTGTATTTTGTTGAAATTAACAGAGCCAGTATGAGCTAAACTTATTTGACTGGGATGATAAAGTACCCGGAAGTGTAATAAAAAAAGAAAGATTATTTAGGTGCATGCAACTCCATCAAATGAGATTACCTTGGGAACACTATAGTATATCATGTTTCTTTGGTTCTAATTTTTTATTTTTATTTTTTTTAGGGGTATAAGGATAGCTATTTCTTTGTTTGTAATTTTTTTTTTCCTTTAGGGTAAGTCTAGAAGCTAAGATGGAGGTGTATATCTATCACTTCATTGAATTCTTGTAGAAGCATAAGCAGTTTTTCAATATTAGGCGTATTGCCGTGTTTGAGATACCTGAAAAATTTATTATTTATCGAAATTCGTCCGAAAAACGCACTTAATATTTGATACCAAGCCGTAACTAATGAAAAGAAAGATAGATATAGGCTCATTCGAGAGAGTCTTGACCTCAATTTAATGATAAATTCATTTGAAGGAATTCACAACCTCCTAATAATACAAAAATGTCAAAATAATTCATCCACCCTCTTTTTAGATTCCATCCAATGACTTAGAGAGATTACAAAAAATAAATAATAAATAAATATTTTCCATTAATCACTAACAACATGATATGTTTAATGTAAGGATAATGCCTAGAAATATGGGATAATTTAACAACTAAATATTGAATATTCCAATAAATAAAATCTAAATGCTGGATCCATAATATTTGAAAATAAAAATATACGGATACCTTACAATTAATATTGTTATTAATTTAAAACGTAATGATAATAATTAAAATGCCATTATATTTTAAAATAAAAATACAAACATGTAGCTTAAAATGCCATTACTGCAATTAAAAGATTGGAATACAAAAGTAGCTACGTACCTGGACAAGTAGTACTGATTTCCACACACATCTCTATTAACTGATCAGATTATAAAATCACAACACATGCAACACCAACTAAATATCAAAAGCACAATTGAAGAAACTATCAGTACATGAAACTGTTAACAACTTTGTTTAGTCATTATTTTCAACATGGCGTTGGCGAAATCGCTGAAAAATGTTTCAGCATTATTGCTGTACTTGGTGACCATGGAGTCAATCAGACCGCGACTGAAAAGTTGCTGTTTCTTATGCAAGAGGCCCTTGCTGATCAACAAGTTCTTGAAATTGGACTTGTTGAGTCCAGTGAAGAAAGGTTCTCATCATCTTCTTTGTTCGTTATGCTATTTGATTTTAG
>NW_010361298.1:323224-328414 GCF_000414095.1 Morus notabilis | reverse complement strand
CCATGTGGCAGTCCTATAAAAAAGAGCTTTAGCTCTTTTATATATTGTTAGATTACAAGCTTTGAGAGGAAGTTATACTATAAATTATTGAATTCATAAGTAATAGAACATTGAGATTTGTTCTATCCCAACAGGAAATTTAAGAATTAGTCTGATTAGCATGGATATAAAAAGGAATGGCTTCATAAGAATGGCGAAGAATTATAAGGCTATGTCTCCAAGCCATAAACCTATTATATATGCATCTATTATTAATAATAATATTATTATTTGGAAGGTTTGTGTAACTAAAATCTCCGACATCCATACTTGATTCAACCGCTCACTGTAGAATTCAAATCTCTCCACCTACAATTAAGGGGGAAATTAAAAATAAAAAAAATAAAATAAAATAAAAGTCTGAGCCGTTAGAAAAATTGTCAACTATCACCTAATCGAAGCTTTAGAAACAAATGAGCATAACTTTTTTTAGTGGTTCAAAATATGAGATTTAAGCTGCCCAACCATCCAAAAAATAACTTTTTTTAGTGGTTCAAAATATGAGATTTAAGCTTTAGAAAATAACTTTTTTTAGTGGTTTAAAATTTTCATCATTTGTCACGTCCCATAGTATTAGCTAGTATGTTGTATATTATCATGAATGGGAATCATATTAGTTTGCGTACTTGCTCATGGTTGTTGATTTACATTCCGTTCGGTTCGCTAATTCGAGTTTTTAATTTGAGTTGAGATGTGTGTTATGTGAGAGCTTTTTACTGTAACAAAAAAGTTAAATGTGACTGTTTCTGAAAACTTTTTGCTGTAGTAAAACTCGAATTTTAAACTCGAATCAGCGAAATGAACGATGCCTTAGTTATCTACTGGATTCTTGATTTGCTTCTCCAAAGGAAAAAAAAAAAACAGAAAGAAAAGGCCAAAGACACGCTATTATTTATTTATTTATTCTTTTCTTACCAATCAAAATTCTCCTGCAAAAGGCATAAAAGGAAAAAAAAAAAACAAAAAAAACAAAAAAATCAAGTTTCTATTTTAGATAATATAATGTGCCATTCGTACATTTCGCTGACAATGGATATTCCAAAACCTTTACAAACGATGTGTTTGAGAATGAAAGCACATAAGCAGCAACGAGAGAATTGACTCCAACATTATGAGTTTTTTTTTCTAGAAGTTGACTAATTACCATCAGTATAGCTTTGAGGATCCATGTTAATTAATTTGTATATATATATCTTGTAGCTGGCCTGTAATATATATTATTATTTAATGAATCGTAATCTATTACTGTTACAATATTGTATAATTTTATATTTGGAGTGATAAAGTCTTTATTAAGTTAAATATAAATTTATATATTATGTATTTTTATTTTAATAGTATAATTATGAGAGGAGTGATACTTATAAAAACGTACGTCCTGTACTAGTGCTACGTCCTAATTATCTTCGCCAGACAAGTTCCCATGTATGTAAACATGAATACGCGTACCTCCTCCATACGTACATATATAAGAGTATTTTATACAACTGTGTTCGTCAATGGAGCTCAAAAGGCCAGACAATTATTAGTATGATCTTGATCAACTTTCTGTTAAAAAAAAAAAAAAGTATTCTTCATCAATTGGTCATTCTCCTACCTCTATATAAACACATACGTGCGTTTAAAATTAATTTTAAAATGATTTTATTTTCAATAAAAAGTAAAAATGAGATTGTTTTGATAATCATTCTGATATCGATTTTGAAATTGCGTTTAGTTGGTTTTTTAAGAGATTATTTTAAGTATAATAAAAAAGTGAAATCATGTTTATTAATTAATATATTATAATATTGTTGATAAGTACTAAAAAATGAAAACATAAAAGTGAAAATAACTTTCAATTGTTTTCTAATTCCTTCACAAAAATCATTCTCATTGTTTTCGTTTTCAAAACATTTACTAAATTAACAAACGTCGTTTCGTTTTCATTTTTACTTTTTACTTTTCAAAATACGTGAAAATCGTTTTAAAAACGGTTCCAAACACGCACATAAGTTTTGGAGAATTAATTGACAAAGAATAAGCTTATTGTCCGTACTAGGATATTCAAAATGGCAGCTCGTAACGAGTCTTTATTAGTAGTAATAGTAAGTGTTTTAGTTGTTGTTAATGCTATTATTATGATCCCTGCAAGTGCACAACTCACAGCTAATTTCTATGAAAAGTCATGCCCTCAGCCTCAGGCATTATTGGACCTCATCAGATCAGTGGTTGAAAATGCCGCATGGGAGCTTCACTTCTCCGTCTCCACTTTCATGACTGCTTTGTAAACGTAAGATACACACACACACACACACACACACACACACACACACACACACACACACACACACACACACACACACACATATATATATATATATATAATCATCAAATTGCTTCTCTTTCTGTCTCTCGTGTTAATGTTATGTTGTGTGTATCTGTGTGGATATATGTACTACGCACGCATTATGAATTTCCTGAACAACAGAGAATATTATGGTTTGTGTAAAGAATAAAATAAACTTAGGTCTCAATTAATTATAATATAAACTTAAACTTATAAGGACACATCATAGGTCACCATGGTTAACAGGTTGATGAGTTTTAGTTTTATTTCCATAATTTCTTAAAAAATCCAAAACTCTTATATGGTTTGAAGTTGGAGCTATAATATATTATCTTAGGTGTCATGGTCACATATTAACGACGTGAAAAGTACAAAAGGCATCACAATCAGTTATCATGTATTTACTAATTCATTGATTTTTACATATATATGACGTAGTTTTATCAGGTCATGTAATGAAAAACAAAACATACGACTTTCAAGTATATATACATCAACACACACGTATATATATGCATCCGATTATTATTTTATTCTATTGGTGTCAATTACAGGCTGTGACGGATGAACTTTGGTTGATGACACCAATACTTTCATCGGTGAGAAGACAGCTGGTCTGAATGTAAACTCAGTCATGAGGGGTTACGATGTGGTTGATGAAATCAAAAGCACTCTCAATTTTTAAAGCAAGAGCAAAGTTATCTCATGTGCAGAGATTTTGGCAGTTGCAGCTCATGATTCTATTGAGCTTGTGAGTTCCTTTTAATTTCTTTTCATATTCTTACGTTTGAATATATATATATATATATATATATTTAGTAGAGCATATTACTACATATGTCGCCAAATTTTATTGATTTTTTTACTAATGTTTTTATTGCCATTTTGGTAATGTTTTAAGATGATTCCAATTTCAGAAATATGTACTATTAATAAGACATTTCTACTTGCAGAATTTACTGGATTCTATATGTATGTGAGTCCCAACTATGTTAAAAAAGAGTTGAAAAATAATTGTTTTAACCTATTAAAATTGGACCCATATAAATAGTTCTGTGGTGACAAATCGAAGTGCTCTACCCAAATAATGTTATGTTATATCAAATAACGCGATGTATGATGAATTAGAGATAGTCATTGGCAGAGCGTTATATATTTGGTAATTTAATATTTTTTTCATACTTTTACTTAATTTCCTTTTGTAATTAATTATGTGTCTGCTACATATAGTTGGGAGGTCCTGCGAACCAATTATTGCTTGGTAGAAGAGATGCAAGAACAGCAAGCTTTGATGACACAAATACCAATCTCCCTGCTCCATTCTTGAGCTTCTCTTAACTTGTCTCCAACTTTGAATCCCACGGTCTTCAACTAAAAGACCTTGTTGTCCTCTCAGCAGGCCATACCTTAGGACTAGCCAAATGTGTCCACTTCAGAACCCGAATCTACAACGACACCAACATTGATCCTAATTTCTTCAGTCTCCATGCAAAAGATCTGTCCCGCGACCGAAGGAGATGACAACACGGCTTCATTCGATGCAACCACGTCCGCGAAATTCGATACAGCCTACTTCAAGGGTTTGGTTGGATCAAAGGGTAGAGCTCTTCAAGGGGATGGCGGTGAGAGTGATAATGTGGTTCAATACTACAGTAACAACCCTAAAGCATTCTTTAAAGCTTTTAGGGATTCCATGATCAAGATGGGTAATATGAAGGTTCTTACAGGATCCGATGGAGAAATAAGGATGAATTGTAGGAAAGTTAATTAATTAGCCTAATTAGTAAGTCCTACGCGTTAGCTGAATCAACTGTTCTCAATCAGTAAGGACTTATAATTATATATCTTATTACATGAAGAATCATATAATTAGTATATATGTATTTCGTTTAAAAAAAATATTTGGGTTATCACTAGTGCTAAGCACCAGTTGATAAAGAATGGGCTCCATCAGTGTCCTTCATGGTACAAAATTCACTTTTTATTGATAGATGTTTAATAAGGGGGTGTTCAAAAAGGAAAATGGGTTTTTTTTTTTTTTTAATTACTGGAGAAGAAAAACGGACAACAAGAGTAATAATTAAGTCAAACCATTCAAAGAACAAGATTTCATCAACATTGTGTCAAAGGATTTTCTCCGGTACGCTAACGTACTGGTAGGTCAAGTTTTCTATCCGTTAAATCTACATAAAATCAATTAAAAGTTAAAAAAATATGTAGATCTAACAGTTAAAAAAACATGACCCACCGGTATACTAGACGTGCTAAGGAATCTCCCTAATTTTAAAAGTTGAATATTTATTACTGATGAAGTAAAAGAAAATCCTTAATTAATAACAATTCAACAAAAAAAAAAAGATAATATACAAACACCATCAAATGAGATGACCTTGGTGACTACAGTATTGTACTTACTGATGATGATGCTTCTTTTGTTTTCATCTTTATTTTTTAATTTTTGGCCTGCGCGGTAGAAGACAAGTCTAACTATTTCTTTTGTTTGTAATTAGTTCTTTTTTTCTTTAGGGCTAAGTCTAGAAGCTAAGTGGGAGATACATATCTATCACTTTATTGAATTCTTGTACAAGAATAAGCAGTTTTCAACGTTGGGCAGGTAAATTCTATAAGACTCAACCCGTACTTGAATTGAAATTTCCCATAAAAAGAAAAGACAAAGTCAACGGTCATGGTCAACATTTGACCTATCAGGGCTAGACTGGGTCGGTCAACCCAACCTGAATACGGATCCAGCCCACACCCGGTCCAGCCTTTTCCTTTTTTTTAGGTTACGGGCCCAAATGGGCCCGTCTTCTTTTTCCTAC
>NW_010361298.1:287899-323193 GCF_000414095.1 Morus notabilis | reverse complement strand
CCCAGAGACAATTTCTCTGAGGGGTCGCGACCAGCTGTTGCGACCCCTGGAAAAACAATGGCGGCCATTAGGCCGCCTGCTCCAACTGCCGCGGCTGTAGGCCGCAGCTTTTCGTCGCCGGCACGGCTAGGAGGCCGCGCCGGTGATTTCTTAATGCCAGCGGCGCAAACACGGCCGCCGGCCTGATTTCAAAGTATTCAGTTTCTTTTTGCGTCCATATAAACTGAATCCATAAAAAAACAGATAACTCTAATTCCAGAAAAAATATGTATATATAATGTATTTTCATGTACAGTCTGACGATATCAATGAAATCATAAACCAAATTCGTATACATATTTTCCCGAAAACATATGAATTGACTTTATATATATAATCTGTTGTTGCCCGAAATTTCAAATGCACAAAAGATTTAATCAAAATTTATATGGTTGCAATTCAATAATTCAATATAATAACTGCTCTGATATCACTTGTTAGAAATAAATTCTTTATTGATGAAAACCTTCATCATGCCAAGATCCGCCATGTCAAATCATCAAGAATAATAGACTAAATGTAGAAGTGTACCTGAATCCATGTGAACGGATGTGATTCCTGAATCTTACGGTTCTTGATCTTCCAAATTAGTCCGTATGAATGTCTTGAGAATGAACTCTCACTTTTTAATGATGGGAAGTCAGAAAAGTTTTCATACGTTTTAATTTGGGGACCACAACCATTTATATAGAAGTTAACTACATGTTAACTTTCATTATTTCTAATTTAGCCCATTATAAAATAAGAAATAATGATTTAGTTTCTACACATATTAGACCAACACTTGTTAGATGCATTAAAACCCAAAATACCTAAAATCTTATTTGATCATTGATATCATATAATACACAATTATTATTATATATGTATATAGGCACGTCCAAAATCTAACACTTATACATTAAATTTGTAGCCACAGCTCCATCTTACATTGAGATTGCAGTGCGTATTACATAATAGATCAGACAAAGATGGCGATATTATTTATTTATTTATTCGACATAAAATGAAAACACGCATAAAATGGAAACACGCTTACGTAGGAGATGATGAAATTAAAGAAGATAGATGGCACGAACAAGTTAAAAGTAGGGCAAGGCAATCTGAACTCAACAATCTCTTTTGGCAATGCAAAGTTGGCCAGTCATGTGCCAACTTTCGCCTCCACCAGGATGCACATAGGGGCATGTGGGAGCGAAGAACTGGCCTATATAGCGTTGAAGGTTCCACTGTGCATCCATGTCAACAGGTGGGAACATGCTGGTCCAACTAACAGTGGAATACTCGAATCTACTATGTGTGGCTCGTTTGAACGTTTTCAAATCCTCCTGATTCATGTCATTGCAGTCGAAATCGAAAATGAAGACATCCCCATAAGGCCTGACAGAGTGCACGAAGAGAGGCAGAGAAGTGGGATCCACAGAAACTGCGGCAAGATCCGATGTCACAACGATGCTTTTTCCGTCCGGACTGAAGAATGGGTGGTTCACATGCCCTGCAAGGTCATAACCACTCCCTGCCACTCTTACCACCGCCGACGGGTTGCTTGTATTCACTAAATACACTGCAAAGTATCCTGGGTCGAGACCATTGTCGAAGTTTTCTTTTTTATATTGATCCGCCCCGTAAGGATTTTCACGGCTTGAAGAGAACACTATCCAATCTCCATTTGGGGACCATTGGCAATGTGTGTCTGTCCATTTGCCTTCTGTTAGCCTTGTTAAACACCCATCTTCCCCTGATTGTGCGTCCATTATGTATAGATTCTTATATTTTTCACTCCCTCCATTTCTTGTGGATCGATAAACTAATTGGGTCCCTGTTACAAGCACAAGTTTCAACCCATTCATATATTATCAATTTGTCAATTAAAAATGACTATATATATATGTATATATAAGGAGTAATTATACTTAGCGCCGATTACTTGCTAATGGAGGAAATTAATCAAGTTAATTACCTTGTTTATTTACCAAAAGAAATTTGGTTAGTTACCTTCTATATTGGTGGACGCGAAGGCATTATTGAAATCTCCTGTTGTGAGCGTTTTAAGTTTCGGATTATCAGTAGTGGACACGTTGATGAGGGCGGCGATGTCTAGTTTGTCATTAGGGCTGAAAGCGGGTCCCACGCACACGTACAGTGTATCCTTTTCTGGATTTCGGTTCCAAACCGTCGCAAAGAGGCTGTTTGGTTTGCCCGCCTGCATGAACAAATTAAAATTAGTACGTACTCTGAACACACTTAAAACTATATAAATAAATAGTAATGCTAAATATTTATATATGAGAATGAATATTAATCTAGTTAGTAATTACATATACATACATCGTAAACAACACGCAAGCCAGATGCATCGGCTAACCAGACGGCCTTGAACTCATTGTCAACAAATGCAAGCTTAGAGCCATCTTCGGAAAATGTTGGAAACACTCCAGGAACCCTAACCAGTTGTATGGCTGGATCCGCAGACTTGAGCTTGTGGAACCGCCTTGTGATACCGTCCTGACTCTGTCACAACTCACAATGAATTAGCTACTACTACTTCCGGATAATTAATTGTATTAATTTGTAGCTAGTTAGGCTCTCATAATAATTAGTCAAGTAGCGCGCGCGCATATATATATATATATATATATATATATATGATATGTGTATCTATACATGCATGCATACATACATATATATATTTGATCGAGGAATTCAAAGTGGCTGGCAGTGGTACCTTGATGGTACGGCAACGATGGTAACCGATGCGCTTATTCTCACCAATAACATCAATCACAAAGGGGTTGAAATGGTCAGCCAATGGTCTGGTGTTTTGAGTGATTTTTATGTTGGATACTGTTTCTCCACTAGTTGCAGAATATTCAAATATCTCAATGTGCCGATACTGATCTTCTACACGGACATCATTGAAGCTTGATTTTTGACGAATAGTTGCCACTGCTACAGTGGTGCCGTTGATGGCTGCCGGAGTGATGGCGGTAATATCCTCCGGGGTTATACGAACAGGTGGTACGAGAGATCCGCCGATGTCGGCTCGGAACACACCCCAATAGTCCCCAACCTTGCGATGGAAAAATAGGACGTCTTCACTTCCCCATGTTGGCCACCCACCATCCGTTACAACCTTGTAGCGAGTTTGAATGGGATTGTCAATGTCAAACACATAAATGTTAGTCTCTAGATTTTCGATCTCGCCATCCCATCCGCGGTCCTTTCCCTCGAAGGACGCCACCGCTATCTTCCTTCCGGATGGTGACACGGAGGGGCTTAAATCAGCTTCCCCTGTTAGATGGAAAAACTAAATCAACTTAATTAATTAGTTAAAATAATTCGTTATATATCAAGGAAAATTAATTAGGTAGGAACCTGGGGGGGTGAGACGTTCAGTTTCTCCGGTGTTAAGATTGGTTTTATAAACGGCAGTCCAGGGTTGACGACGTTTAGGCGCGGGGTCCTTGGTGGTGACATAGATGAGATAATCACCGGCAACGCAACCGCTGTCTTCCATACGAACGCCACCGAATGTCGTTGTGCCGTAAATATCAGCCAAACTGAAGACTTTGACTTTGGGTTGTGTACTGTCATTGAAGCGGAGGGCTATGTGAAGCGTTTCGAGCTCGTAGTCGCCTCGTTCGGAGACGAAAAGAAAGCCCGAAAGACGACCTGAATCAACATCAGCGTCTTTGTAAAGGCCAAGTGAAACCAATTTCGGGCGGTTGAGAATCGTCTTGAGAGCCGCAGGTGGAATCTGTTGGCCGTTGTAGTTGTAGTTGTCGGACTCTAATTCCTTAGGATCAGTCCAGTGAATCTCATCGGCAATGGACTTGGGTGGAGGGTCCAGTGGGCACGAGTATATGTCCAGCGGAACCGGTGGCCGATAGGTTGCGAAGAATGCAATAAAGCCTCTCTTCTCTGTTGCCATGAATGATCACTCTACGATTTCTTTTCTTTTTGTTTTTTGTTTTTTTTTTGTCTGCTCAACTTAATTGTTTGTGAGGAAAGTTTCAGAGTAAGTTGGCAAACACTACACCTTGAAGATATATATATAGATCCCGGCTCAACTGTGTTAGTTTATAAAGCTATTTCAAAGAGGTCGATTAATATTAATTTTATACTTTAACACTTCTTCTCACGTATGAGTTAGGACACGTGAATATTTAAACCTTAAATATATTAAAAACTCAACATATTATGACAATTTAAATGAGAATAAAAAGTAAATGACGAAGATATATATATATTTATATATATATAGATCCCGGCTCGACTCCTCCAGTGTTTTTTAGTCTTTGTTTATTACAAATAACTGAAAGAGATTGCTAATGCCAAGTTGATGACGAACAATTAATGTGAAGACGTAAATTTAATATACAATAATCTTTGGCCCTTTGTCCAAATTCACATGGTCGCTATCAATTTCAACTAAAACAACCCATGACCTGGTTGCTCAAGAACCAAACAAGCGAGTTCGGTAAGCTATGGAGATATAAGCCTCTACATGTAAATAATATTAAGAGAAAAAATAAAAAGGATAATAGGTAAAAAAAATTAAAAAAATTAAAAAAAGAGGAAAAGTTTAAAAAATAAGAAAAAAAAGAAGAAAGAAGAGGCCAACACGTGACCTCCTAAATCGACTTAACCGCTTTTATAGACATTAGAGGTTACGTTAAATTAGATATACAGATAGTCTTGAAAAGAATAAACTATAAAAAAAACCCTTGACAAAATAAAATAAAACTACATTAAAAAAACAAAATAAGATTAGAAAAGAGAAAAACACAAGTAAAAAATAATTAAACTGTTAAAAACATTCATAAAATAAAAATAAAAGAAAAAACATATAAAAATAATAAATAATAAAAGTGGAAAAAGTAGAAAAGAATAAAAAAAAAAAGGAGGGTGCAAAGCTATCACATGTCATCTTGAAAAGTGTTTTGAGGAAGCACTATAGAAAAAAGTGTGTAAAAGATAACTTTTGATATAACATGAATTTACAGAAAATAATTCACTTAAAAAAAATTATTTTAACCGTTGAAAAAAAATTAAATAAAAATACATGCAAAAAAATTATGTTTATTGAAGAAAAGTTAGCAACTTTAAAAAAAAAAAAAGAAATTAGCAAAAAGTTTAAAAGCAAAAGGAATAAAGATAAAAATGTAAAAAAAGAAAAAAATGGAGGGAAGAAGCTGCACATGGCAGCCTAATAAGAGAATACTATTTAAGAGCTTTTAGCTCTTTTATGTATTGTTTTATGTTAAATTGGATATACAGATAGTCTTGAAAAGAATAAATTATAAAAGAACCCTGACAAAATAAAACAAAACTACATTAAAAAATAAAATAAGATTAGAAAAGAGAAAAACACAGATAAAAACAATTAAACTGTAAAAAATATTCATAAAATAAAAATAAAAGAAAAAAAGAAAAAAATAATAAATAATAAAAGTGGAAAAAGTAGAAAAGAATAAAAAGAAAAAAAAAGGGGTGCAAAGCTGTCACATGTCATCCTAAAAAGTAGTCTTAGGTAGCACTATAGAAAAAAGTGTGTAAAATATAACTTTTGATATAACATGAATTTATAAAAAATTATTTATTTAAAAAAAATATTTTAACCGTTGAAAACAATATTAAATAGAAACACATGTAAAAGAATTATGTTTATTGGAGAAAAGTTAGCAATTTTTTTAAAAAAAGAAATTTCTTAAACAAAAAAATAATAAAGAAAAAATTTAAAAGCAAAAGGAATAAAGATAAAAATGTAAAAAAAAAAAAGAAAAAATGAAGGAAGAAAGAAGCTGCCACATGGCAGCCTAATAGGAGAATACTATTCAAGAGCTTTTAGCTCTTTTATATATTGTTTTATGTAAAATAAAAAATAAAAAAATAAATTTAAAAGAATAAAGAAAAAAATGTAAAAAAGGAAAAAAAAAAAAAAAAAAAAAGAGGAGGAGAAGCCACCACTAGGAGAGTACCATTCAAGAGTTACGCAAATGTCCTATACATTTTTATGTAAATATCCTCTATTAATTGGTTTTTTGCTGCCACTTAAGCACTTCCGTCAATTTGATACAAGGAAGTGAACAGAGGAGGTCATTTGACTTACTTTTTATATGTCAAGGGCCATTTTGAGCGAATTTAAAAAATCAGAAGGTACTTTAAAATATGGTACATAGTTGAGGGCAATTATGGAAATAATTTTTTTTAACTAAAATTCATACATTATGTCTTTATCTATTAAAAAAAAAGTTCATAACTTTTATGTCGGTAGTCATTTTATAATTATAAATGCTTAAAAAAAATTTCTATTCTTAAAAAAATGATTAATAACAAAATAAAATAACGTAATGATATTTGACTTCAAATAAAAGAACATATAGGATTTATTTACCGATACCGCACTCACGTCTAAAGCATCATCACTAGTATATTAGAAGAGCTAAAAATATTGTCTTGAAAGAAAAATAAAAAAATATAAATAAAAAAACTTGTTTGTTCGTCTCATTATACAACTAATATAAACGTGTACCTTGTCAACTTGATTTATAAAAATACTTGTAATGGAAAACGAATCTCAATGGTATTGAAAATGTCATGTAACAACATGTTCAAACTTGTAAAGAAAGTTACAAAATGAATCATGAATCTCTTAAGGTGAGAGAGTCAGGATAAGATAAATGCATTTTTGCATCGTCTAAGGAAGGTTATAAGTCACGATATGAGGCCTTTAAAAAACTCAAAAACCTTACGGACTTAGGTCCAAAACAAATAATATCATACCAAATAAAAATTAAAATTGATACATAACTAATTATACGATATGAAGAGGATGTGTCATGATTTTTAAGTGTGAATTGACTCTTGCCACAACTGTATGAACATTCAGCTTCTCTCCCCCCCTACGTTCTCTTTCTCCCTCTCTCCGTCTCTCTTCTCAAGCCTTCCTAATTATCTCTCTCTCCTCATACCTTCTCTTTCTTTCTCTCTCCCCTTCTCCCTTCTCCACCCGCCACACTAACGTAACCAACATTTTTTCTTGCAGTAGTGGCATTAAGGTAACCAACCTATCTTTTTTACTACATATATCACATCAAAACTACATATTTTTCTTGTGAGGACATATAATACACGCCATGGTCATTAGTCAATTAAAATATATCTTACCATGGAGATAAGAACAAGCTAGTTCGGTATATATGGAATGTGTATTGGTAATACACGCCATGGTCCTTAGTCAACTAAAATGTATCTTATTATGGAGATAAAGACAAGCCAATTCGGTATATGAGAAATGTGTATTGATAATACGTATGAAAACACTTTTTTAAAATAAGCGTTATCTTAATAAATATATTAGATAAAATTAAAATAGAAAAAAAAGATCATTTCCTTAATTAGTCCATCATTAATTGATCATAGCAGTCAATGTTTAATATTATAAATGATTTATTGGACTACAACAAATATAATAATAAATTATATATATGGTTTTTTTTTTTTAAAAAACTTTTTAATTTAAATGTTGCTTGTTTTTGGTAAATTGTCTGTGTTCTAAAATGTTTTGCGGAGGTGTAAAGGGTAAAAACAAATCCGAATTGCACATCATTTACACACAATAATGAACAACAATTTATAAAGATATTTGAACAGTCCACTTCTAATATGAATGTTTAAATCCTTAAAAAGTCTAAATTTTATCATGGTATTAGAGTCTAATCAAATTAAATGAACGGCTCAATCTATCCAATACAAAATTGGCGACTCCAAAGAGAATACCATCTTGTGAGGACATATAGATTAAGATAAAAATAAACCCGAGTCCAACCTCTTTTACATACAATAATACCAACTTGTAAAGACATTAAATAACTCCACTTAATTAACAGTTGACCTTTTAAGATGGAACCTCTCAAATTCATAAAAAGTTTAAATTCCATCAGGAGGAAATATAAACAACTGACAAAACTCCAAAGTCCTAAAACAAAACAACTTGTAAGTACCATTCTGATTTAGTATTTATTTATTTATTTTTCAACTGGCCTCGATGCAATATATTGAATATATTCGTTGTTGCCCTGTGTTGCTTTGGACGCCCCTCCGTTAAATACTAGTTAATTTGTAGGAAAGCCTACTACTTTAATGATTAAACTTGAACCCTAGATGGATAATGTTACAAAAGAGCTCGAAAGAAAGCTAGTGAACCTGACTTAGGGACTGCTTGACTTTACTTTTGGAGGCTATTTTTAGCTTTTTAAGAATCTACAACAGTTAAGGTTTTGACGAGCAATTTTTAAAAATTATTTCCCCATAACAGAATTTGAGAAGCACATCAACGGTTATTTTTGTACAGTAACTTATGCGGTTATTGTCCACATTTACTAAAATAACACTGATAATAATAAATTATATATATGGTTTTTTTTAAAAACTTTATTTCAAATATTAGAGAAAAACAAAAATAGGAATTTACACAAGTTACTTTATTGAATACAAAAATAGGAATTCGAGAGTTACGCAAATGCCCTACACATTTTTACGTAAATACCCTCAATTAATTGATTTTTTATTGCCACTTAAGCACTTCCGTCAATTTGATACACTGGAGTGAATAGAGGGGGTCATTTGACTTAGTTTTTATATGTCAAGGCCCATTTTGAGCGATTTTAAAATATCAGAGAGTACTTTAAAATATGGTACATAATTGAGGGCAATTATAGAAATAATCTTTTTTTAACTCAAATTCATACATTATGTCTTTATCTATTAAAAAAAAGTTCATAACTTTTTTGTCGGTAGTCATTTTGTAATTATAAATGCTTAAAAAAATTTTCTATTATTCTTAAAAAGAAAAATAATTAATAACAAAATAAAATAACGTAATGATATTTGACTTCAAATAAAAAAACATACAGGATTTATTTTATTTGCCGATACCGCACTCACGTCCAAAGCATCATCACTAGTATATTGGAAGAGATCAAAATATTGTCTTGAAAGAAAAGTAAGAAAATAAAAATAAAAAACTTGTTTGTTTGTCTCATTATACGACTAATATAAACGTGTACCTTGTCAACTTGATTTATAAAAATACTTGTAATGGAAAACGAATCTAGATGGTATTAAAGCATATAAGACGATCGTAAAAAAATAGAGAAATAGTAAAAAATAGGTCAATATGAAAAGCTTAAGAATGTATATAAGTTAATTTTTAGTTATAGAAATTAATAGGTTATAACTTGTCTAGTTATGGTTCATAATCAGATAAGTTATGGACAAACTTATTAAGTTATGGTTCATAGCCAGACAAGTTATGGATAAAAACTATGAATTATGAATAATAACTTGTCAAGTTATGGTTCATAACCAGACAAATTATGGACGAAAACAGTAATTTGACCTATTTATTAACTTATGTAAACTATTGGCCTATTAATTTTAATTCATCTCAAGTCTTCACCTATTTTTCTTTTTCTCCCTAAAAATTTAATGAAATAACCCAAAGAAAAACTTAATGAAATACCCACGAAAAAGAGAAGAAATTCCTCACAAAAATAACAATAAAAATTAGAAGAATGTTTATCGTTGTTGAATAATACCAGATTTTTAGAGATCTTTCTAATACGATTGTGCAAAAATGATGTCATAAAGGGAAAAATAAAAGAGATGTTTAGAATTCATTCTAAAATTATTTTATTTTTTGTATGAAAATAAAAATAAAAATGTTTTCAATCTCAGACAAAAATCATTTTTAAAAATATGTTTAGTAGTTTTATCAAGAGATTATTTTTAGTATAAAAAACACATTAATTTCTTTCTATCTTTACTCGAGAGAGGAGAAAATGAAAATAAAAAATAAAAAATGACTAAAAATTATTTTTTATTTCTCTCTCATTTTACACTAAACTAAAAAATTATTTTCATTTTTTATCTTTATTGCGTCAAAAGTCATTTTAAAAATGTTTTTATTTTTTCTTTCTCAAAAAATGTAAAAAATAAAAACAAGATCAATTCTAAACACGGTCAAAAAATTTACTTCGAAAGACAAGGAGAAGAAGTTTTGAAAAGAAAAGAAAAAAAGAGTAAAAGTGATTACTCTTTTACTTGAAGACCCCATTCATTTCGCTGATTCGAGTTTTACTACAGTAAAAAGCTCTCACAAACAATCACATCTAACCTTTTTGCTACAGTCAAAAACTCTCACATAAAATCGCATCTCAATTTGAATTAAAAACTCGAATCAGTGAACTAAATGAGAACCACGTGTTAGGAGGAGGATTGAGAAATTCTTACGACGTGGCACTATGGGATTCGTGGGATATAAAATAAATAGCCATCTGGATCGTTTGACTTACAAGTTGCAACAAATAGCAGCCCTCAGAGTTGGGCGACTACTTTTCTTTCTAAATAGTGTTGGCGTGTTTTCCAAATATTTGATTACTAGATTGTAAAATTTCCTACATCAAGCCTAACAACATATTTGTTATTTTCATTTTTTTTTCTCGTGATACTTTAATTACATGTTTTTTTCATTTAGCCAATTTAACCTGACCAAATTATTTCATGTTCAAACAGGTTTAAAAGTTCCAAAACAAAAAAAAGTCTAACTTATAAATTATTACTTTAATTACATTTTTTTTTTCTCATGAAACTTTAATTACATGTTTAAATTATATCACTTAAATTATTCTACCTACTTATAAATAATATCACTTAAATTATTCTACCTACTTTTCCATTTATTACTTTTTTTTTTCATTTCACTTAATTCTCTCCAGCGAACCTCCCCAACCAGTTGCCCTTTAATCTTCTCCTTTTATTGTGCTATGTGTTGTCTCCTGCTCTTCCCGGGCCGTAAAACAAGGGTATGTTATAAAAACGATTTTTTAGTCATATTTTAGTGTAATAAAAATAAAAAATAGAAATGAAAATGAGTTTTTAATTTAGTGTCAAATAAGAGAAAAATAAAAAATAACTTAATTTATTAAAATGAGAGTTTTTAATTTAAAAATAAAAGAAAATTAATCAAAAATAAAAGATAAAAATCTAGATCTATACACAATTAAGGGTAAATTGTGTAATTTCTTTTTTTTTTTTTAAAACGTAATTGTGTTGTAAAGTTCCCACCATTTACAGGTTCGAGCAGGGCAGAGTCTCAGAAGCCCAGAGTCAAGGTCCAGTCCTTTATTCATACTTGGGGCAGGCCCGTTTGGCATTCTACAATAGTCAGCCGAACTAGCTCAAGTCTTGCACAACAAATATTTTTGAAATATTTTAAGAATAGCAAAATAACGTTGTAAATATTTTGATGATTTTAATTTCTTTTCTATTTATAAAATATCATAAATTGTTTTGCTATACTTCAACGTTCCTAGTAAGACTATGCTATATGTCTAAAATAGCTTGACTAAAACCTAAAAAATTTGTGTCTATTTTTAGGTAGAATGTTGGTGAAGGATCACGACGTTTGGTTCATGAGTTCAAAATCATGATTCAGAACTATTATCAATTTACGTGTATTTTTTGTAAGAAAAAACACTCTAAAGAGTCACAAACCATAATCCCAACAATGACACGAATTCTTGCTCCAAACGCATATATGTCTTAATGTTAGTTTTTTTTTTTTTGGCAAAAATGAAAATATCTAATTAAATAATAGAACGGAAGGTTGAAGAGAATGGAACCAAACCCCAATTATAAACTAATTAGTTAAGTTATAACGTGAATGAAATGAAGAAAAATTATGGTGTTGAGCTTAAATGAAAGGGGTCATTTTATATTGTTGGGTTGTTTTTTCCCGACAGCATGTCGTAAGAAGATTTATAGTCCGTTTAGTTTGTTAATTCGAGTTTTTAATTTGAATTGAAATGTGACTTTATGTAAGAGCTTTCTACTGTAATAAAAAAGTTAGATGTGATTGTTTCTAAGAGCTTTTTACTGTAATAAAACACGAATTTTAAACTCAAATCGATGAAATGAATGAGGCCTTAAACTGTTAGATTGACAGAGCGGGTAAAATACTTCCACATAGAAAGAAAATTATAACCTGTAACTAGTTAAAACAATTTGAAGCGGAGGTTATATTTTTTAACTAGTTGTGTTTGCTGATTACAAAAAAAAAAGTTTGCTCTTCTTTTAATTTTGATTTTTGATTTTATTTGCCCTTCTTTTAATTCTGATTTTGAATTTTATTTTTCTTTTCTAATCTGTTTTTTTATTTTTATTTTTTATTTTTTTCTCTCTAAGCAAAATACTTGACAATGACAGAAGGGGAAAAAACTTGACAATCACAAGAAATAAATGATAATCGACAAAAATACTTAACAATCGCCAAAAATACTTAACCGTAGGAAATACTCGACAATAACGAAAGAATTTAAAGCATTAAGACGATCGTAAAAAATTTAATGAAATACCCAAAGAAAAACTTAACGAAATACCCACGAAAAGGAGAAGAAATTCCTCACAAAAATAACAATAAAAATAGGAAGAATGTTTATCGTTGTTGAATAATACCAGATTTCTGGAGATCTTTCTAATACGACTGTGCAAAAATGGTGTCATAAAGAGAAAAATAAAAGACGCGTTTAAAATTCATTATAAAAGGATTTTATTTTTTATATAAAAATAAAAATAAAAACGTTTTCAATCTCAGATAAAATTTATTTTTGAAACACATTAATTTCTCTCTCTTTGCTCGAGAGGAGAAAATAAAAACAAAAAATGAAAAACGAATAAAAATCGTTTTTTATTTCTTTATCATTTTACACTAAACTAAAAAATTGTTTTTATTTTTATTTTTTATTTTTATTGCGTCAAAAGCTATTTTAAAAATGTTTTTATTTTTTCTTTCTCAAAAAACATAAAAAATAAAAATAAGATCAATTATAAACACGATAATATTTTCCAAATATTTGATTACTAGATTGTAAAATTTCCTACATCAAGCCTAACAACATATTTGTTATTTTCATTTTTTTTCTCGTGATACTTTAATTACATGTTTTTTTCATTTAGCCAATTTAACCTTACCAAATTATTTCATGTTCAAACAGGTTTAAAAGTTCCGAAACAAAAAAAAAGTATAACTTATAAATAATATCACAATTATTCTACGTACTTTTCCATTTATTACTTTTTTTTTTGTTTTGTTTTCATTTCACTTAATTCTCCAGCGAACCTCCCCAACCAGTTGCCCTTTAATCTTCTCCTTTTAACGTGCTATGTGTTGTCTCCTGTTCTTCCCGGCACCGTAAAAAAAGGGTATGTTATAAAAACGATTTTTTAGTATTTTTTGACGTAATAAAAACAAAAAATAAAAATGAGTTTTTAATTTAATGTAAAATGAAAGATAAATAAAAAATTATTTTTAATTTTTAATTTTTAATTTTTAATTTTTTATAAAATATGAAATTATTTTAAAATGAGTTTTAAACTCACTCAATATTTATCCATGATAAATTACGACTTGAGCTTTTCTTAAAGTACTCGCACATCTTACTATTCGAATTTTAAAAAACAATAAACTGAAATAGTAATTGCTGGAGGCCATTAATGAAATCAAATGTAATGAACAAGGAATGTTTTTTCCCCCCTGAAAAAAAGTGCTTTTCTTCCGCTACAAATATGAGATAAGAGTCAAAGTGTCAAATCAATATTGGGATAAAATAATTCACATGCCACAAAAGGGGATTAACCTGTACGTTTTGTGTTCATTATCAAAAAGATCAAAAAAAAAAAAAAAAAAAGGTAAGTTGTTGAACAGTAACTAGATACGTGACAGAATTTGTAACCTATAGAGTTTAATTTAATCCAATAAAATGCAAAAGCAAATCCAAGTCTTCCCTCAAAAGCAAAAAGAAAAAAGTGATCTAAATTGTGAGCCCCGCCAAATAATAATAATAATAATAATAATGAGTTTTTTATTTTTTTATTTTTTTAAATTCTATAATGAAAGTAATAGTTGTTGACCAAGGATGGGATGATTGAGTTAGACTCTAAGAATTCAACCGTCCAATGCTCATGGAATCAATGCAAATCTAAAGCCAATTCCAAGTTGATCTTTCTACAAAAGAGAGAAAAAAAAAAAGAAAAGAAAAGAAAGAAAGAAACCAAGTTATATTAATTAGGGACCTCTAATACAATAACATACTCATAAATTAAATTTTTTGTCCTTCGTATATGCATAAAATCACGTAAATATAAAAAAATATATAAATCTAACGATTAGAAAAAATTAACTTACTGATACGCTAGACATGCAAAAAAATCTCCCTATTAATTAACCAGAATGGTCTAAATTGGAAGCTTCTTGTAATGAAGAAGGAAAATGACCCCTTTTAATAATTGTTAGTATATTAAAAGGACATTTACATTATTGTTAGTCATAAATGTAGTTGGACCACAAAGGTCATTCTGGTGATCAAATCCTATTTTCTTTCTATACCTAATTCTTTATTATTATTATTATTATTATTATTATTATTATTATTATTTTGAGTAAACTATTATTATTATTATTATTATTATTATTTTGTTTGGTTTTGTCTAACTGGTTGATCTAATGGAGCTGCGGGTTTAGGTGAGGTGGGGTGGGACATTTAAGAGAGATTGTGAGTTCGATCACATCTTATATAAATAAGAACGAAAGTTTTTTATTTTTGAAAAAAAATAATATTTGAGAGAAATAAAAAAGCGTAAGCAAAACAAGTGATTTAAGTGTCTATTAACATGTCAGAAATTACAATAGAAATTAATCTTATTCCCTTGTATGATGTTAATAAAGTAAAAGAGTAAGAATCACGTGTCTTAATTATCAAAATGCATTTTTTATGAAAGAGTTGATCAACTTATCCAATTTAATCAGAAACCCGACTAATCCGCCTAAATTCAATATAACCTTGGTTAAATAGGATTGAACTATAATATTGAAAGTCCAACTAGATTTAATTTTGGATTTTCTACTGAAAAATCCAATGAGCTAAACTCAATTTTTTAGATATAATTTTTCCCTCCTACCAAACAAGCGCTTAGGTTTAACCGGTATTTCCGGTTAAACGTTGCAGTCTTTTCACAGTCAAATTCAGTTTGCGCTTAGGTTTAACCGGTATTTTCAGTTAAAAGTTGCAGTCTTTTCACAGTCAGATTCGGTTTGCGCTTAGGTTTAACCGGTATTTTTGGTTAAAAGTTGCAGTCTTTTCACAGTCAGATTCGGTTTGCGCTTAGGTTTAACCGGTATTTTCGGTTAAAAGTTGCAGTCTTTTCATAGTCAGATTCAGTTTTTTCAATTTTTCACACAGTAACCTTAAAACATAAGTAGCAACATTCAGGTATTAGTTAGGATTTCAAGAGCGATACTTAGCAAACTTCATGAAGGGTAATGCATAGAAAACGTTTTGCAGTTTCCTCAGTCCTCTAGTATGAAAATTAAATGCTCCAAGAACCAAACTGAATGAGTAGACAAACAAGACTTCCTCAATTTATCTACAATAACCAAAAGCCTCAAGTGAAGGTTATTCTATAATACTCGTTACATATATCTCCTATATTTGCATGAGAAACTAGAGCGATTGCTCGGTCAAAGGAAAACACTTTTGGCTCTAAACAAAACGATATATTTTGTTGCAAAATATTCCCTCATTCAAGCCACATTTTCCACCCTTTTTTGCATGTTGCATATTAGCAATCATTGGTGATGGTTGTTTTTGCTTGTAAAAATTGCATGTGATTAGTACTCAGATATATAATTATACCTCTAAAACAAAGGGTTAAAATGACCCCATATCACCCATCGGCAGTATTCGACACCACAATTGTCAAAATAACCTCATATCACCCATCAAGAATGCCATTAATCTTTTGTACCTTTTTTCTTAGTAGTTGTAATGACAACAAAAAATATCAGCAGTGTTCAACACCACAACTCAACTCTATCTAAGAATCATTCTAGTTAATGTCACCTAAGTCACAATGCTTGCAACTTTAGTAACAACATAAAGATAAACGCCGTCAATTGTACCATCAAAATACAAACAATACATCATCTTATCAGAAGTCAGCTAAGAACTAGTGACTCTTAAAATCAGTCCTTACACATAATCACAAGGAACTATTGCCCTTGGAAAGCAAAGCCAAAAAGTCTCTAAATTGGGAAATTAGCACATGAGAATGAGATTGTGGTCAGTCAAGGAAGTAAAGTTTGCAATCTCCCTCTCCCTCCACTGGCTTCTGCAATACCAGCCTGACGGGCATATATAACTATATCCCCGGAAATGGAATGGATTATCATAGCTAGTCCACAGAGTTAAAGCTTAGTTAGTAATGTAACACCATCACCATAATTCTGAGAAAAATGCTATCTATCACCGTTGATGATGCAATCGCCACATTAACAGTGACGATTCTACTCTACCGACTGACACGTGAGCGTTGATGCATCACTTAGGGTCATAATTCAAGCGCAAAAAGTTGACTGATTATGGATCAGTTAAAAGTTAGGTTAGTTACCTCAGCCAAATTGCAGAGGTTCATGTCATCAGCAAAAACAACAGAGATCAGTGTTGGTGAAGCTCTAAACGGAAGCTCTCACCAGTCACAGCTGCATAAATAATAAAACCCAACAGCTAAGTTGGAATACCATCAAAACTAAGTACCAACACACATGAACCGCCAATGAAAAATGATTAATTAAACACAATAAAGCTTATAATTTTCATATTGTTATTACTTTAATTTAACAACAAAGAATAATAATACAAGATCCAATAACGTTTAGAAGAAGATATCAGTCTTAGCCAGGCCTCCAAAAGAGAATGATCTCAAACCTGAAACATTCTTCTTTCTTCTTCTCCTCCTCCTCCTTCTTTAGCTCTTTCTTGTTTCTTCTCCAAAAATAGATAGAACCCATTAATCCCATTCATGAGCAGAACCTTTTGAAGGCCCATCTCCAGCTTCAACTTGAGAATTTTTTAGGATTTTTTTTTTTTTTTTCCTAGGAGTGGACCAGTGAAGAGCACACAGCTCTTCACATAAAAGATCCAGCTTTTTTTCTCAAAGGATGATTGATGGCCGTAACATATTTCTTTTTTGGAAAAGATATGAATTCATTATAAAGTGTTTTCTTTTGATAGTTCAGCTGCATAATTTAACAGTACAAGCCACGGCTTGTGCCCAGAATTTGAGCCTTGCTTTAACATCCTCTGGATGGTCACCTGGACAAAAGAGAAGAAAAATTAAATAAATTAGATTTTGATGATTCCTTTCCAAATTAATGAAACGCCCTTTTATGTCATATTTTCAAGACCAAGGAAACTAAATTCTGCAAGTTTTCCCAAAAAAAAAAAAAAGATCCTCTAATTCTCGGCAGACAAGATCACCATTAAAATGGACATGCAGATCACCATTGAAACAAAACCCAAAAAAAAAAAAGAAGAAAACGAAGAACCCACTTGACAATGTGCTACAGAAGTCAAAAGCACAAAGAACAAAATCATTTTAACACACAAAAACGCAAACAAAAAAAAACGACCATCTAAACCAAAAAACAGAAAAAAAAAAAAAAAAACAGATGGGTATTGGCTTAAAAAAGAGATGTAATTACTAACCAGGACTGGAGATTTTCCAATTAGGAATGGGAGTGGATGAGGAGTCAGAAAGAGAAGAGCTCTGAGACATGGAATAGCAGAGCTCCAGAGCAGGCAACGTGTTCTTCAACTCCGGAATCTCATCATAACTGAATCCACCAAAACCCAGATCCACACACCCTTTGAGCTCCTCGAGATCATCGTCCGTCAGACTCTTCGTCCTTCCAAGCTCATCTCCTTCCAGCTCCAGCAACACCCCGTTCTTCTTCTCTGAACACGAATTCTCCTTCTTCGTTTTCTTCTTCTTCTTCTTTTCTTGGTTGTTCTTCGACCGAAACTCAAATCCAGAGCTCGTTCGAGAGAGCGATCTCTGATGATCGTGGTGTTCTTCTTCTGGGTTCAAAACCCATGATTCGGATTCGCAAGAGAAGCCTCCCATTTTCTGACTGATTTCTCTGAATTTTCTTTTCTTTTTCTCTGAGTTGTTTTTCTTTTGGCTGTGTTTTTGTGGGAAAGTGTTTCGTGAGAGAGCTGGAGACGCGCCTTTTAAAGACGCGTCTTTACTATTTTTTTCTAATTAGTAACGGCGGGGCCACCTTGAGGGGGACAGCCGTTCTTACTCATCCAAAATGACTTTCTTAATGTTAGTTCATTTCGTCGATTTGAGTTTAAAATTTAAGTTTTATTACAGTAAAAAACTCTCAAAAACAGTTACATATAATTTTTTTACATTTTTTCTCTTAAATTTTTACTTGTGATATTTATATGAAAATTAACAATTTTCAAACAATAACCGTTTAATTTACTGATTTAAATTTTTAATTTGAGTTGTGATATAATTTTATATGAGAACTTTATGACTTATTCACTGATTAAGACATAAAAAACTAATCTATAATAAAAAATGAAAATATCGATATAGTAAAAATATTGACATTCTGATTTTATATAAATTTAAGAAAAATATTATATGTGAAAATGTTGTGGAAAATTACAGAAACTACAAGAGTTCACTTTAAAGCATATTTTTTATATTTTAATATAGAATAAACATTAAAGAGATACATACATAAACAAAAACTTTTGTTTATCGGGTTGCGTCAATTTTAAATTCTTATTTTAATTGTTATGTAATTTTAGCAAGATATAATGTAAAAAAAATAAATAAAAAAAAGCACTATCAATAAGAAAGGTAAAATGAAAAGGAGAGCTTTTGAATGTAGTTTTTTTAATTGTGTATGTCATTATAGTGCAAGACATTTCTATCTCCTACACGAAAATTCTTAATTCTGTTGTAATAATGTTTAGTAACGGAAAAATAAAAAAAAAAACTTTATTAATAACTTACCAAAAAAATTTATTTTAGGAATTTAGTCTTTTTATGCTGTTACTGAACAAACTCTAAGAGTAGGTTTAGTTGATGAATTCAGAATCATAATTTAAAATTATTCTCGATTTACGTATATTTTTTGTGAGAAAAATTACTGTAGTGAGTCATAAATTATGATTCGAACCATGTCACAAATTCTTAAACCAAACGCACTCTAATCCTCATCTATCAAAATTCTCTCACTTTTTTTTTGGTCAAACATAATGTAAAATGGTTAGCATGAAATAATGTCACAAAAAGTGTAAATAGACTTAAAAAATAAATCAATAAACAAAGTATAGATATACACATCACAATTTTGATTTAGTACCCAAGCCGAGACCACTTTCATAAATCTGGGAAATTAATATATTTTTTAACATGTATGTATAATGTATACTATTCATGATATATGGCTATGTCATGAGATGGACATACATGATGAAGTTGGATGAATGTGACGGGTGACGTGGAATCGACAGATGTACTCTCAGTTGACAATGACAGGTTTGAATGGGGACACGTGGAGGTATTTGGAACACTAGATACATTAAAGGCTGAGACTAGGGGGTCCCACCATGTTGTTTTCAATTTTCTTTCACGTTTAGCTGTTCAATCTTTTGTTTGGATGCGGAAGTTTGAGCATATCATCATGTGATAAACTCCAGTTAATTGGAACAAAAAGGGTCTTTCATTATTTTATCATAAAATAAAATAAAAAGAAAAAAGAAAAGGCCTTTCCACTAAATGAGGTGCTCTAAGGCTAATTTATTCACTGATTTAAATTTAAAATTTGAGTTTTATTTTAATAAAAAATTATTAAAAATAATTATATTTAATTTTTTTATTATAATAAAAAATATTCACATAAAATCATATTTTAACTTAAATTAACGAATTAAACGTACGCAATTCATTCACTGATTTGAATTTAAAATTTGAGTTTTATTATAATAAAAAATTATCAAAAATAGTTATATTTAATTTTTTTACTACAGTAAAAAATGTTCACATAAAATCACATTTTAACTCAAATTAAAAACTCAAATTAACGAATTAAACGTACGCAAAATTCTGCTTTCCCTTGTTTTCTTTTTAGGGAAAAAATATTTTTTTTAGTTAAAGGAAAAAAAAATAATGACAAAGGAAATGACAGGTGGTGCAACAAAAAGTAGAAATCTTCTTTTTTTTTTTAAAGAAAAAACAATAAACCTTACTTAGTTTTCCGATTTAATTTCAATTTACTACATTAAAAAGTTCTATTAAAAAATTATATTTAATTTTTTTCTATTACAATAAAAAATTATCATAAAAAGTCAAATTTTAATTCAAATGTAAAACTCAAATTAAAAATTGAACAAGACCTAATTTCTTCTCCAACCAAAAAAAGAAAAGTAATAATTTTGTCCAATGTCTCATTGTCCAAAAAAAAAAAGAAACAACACACTTTTTTTTTTCTAATTATAAAAAAAATAAATAAATGAAATTCTCTCCAACTTCATATACTTGTTTGTGATCGCAAGTCTTTTTTTTTTTAATCCCTCATATGCAAAAGACTTACTAGTTAGTTGCCCCTTAACCAGGTCTTTAACCATGATAATAAGATTTAAACTTTGAAGTAAAATGGTACAAGTTTTTGAAAATGCAATATTTATAGAGTTACATCAAGAGTTTGAATTTGAATAAAATACTAATTTATATCAAATAATTTAAATTAAGACTTATCTACTAATAACTAATAATTTAAAATAATTCAAACTAAAATAAAAGATAACTACTAATCTAATAACTACTAAGGATAAATTAAATGCAAATTAATTTAAATTTAAATAAATAAATCATTTTTATTATGCTCCGCAAGATGGAGCTCTGATAGGAGAATCCAATCTTGAACCGTGATAGAAAAAATCGACACGAGTAATGGAGCGTAATGTACGGGCCGCAACGGCATAAACATCGAGAAGAGAATAGGGGAGGGTGCATGGATCCTGAGACAACAATCGTCAGGAGAGAGTAAATGACGCATGGGCACTGAGACGTAAATATTAGAAGAGGAAGGATGCGTTGGTGCAGATTGTTAAAGGCGCATTGCCTGAGATTGGAGGCATATTGTTTGAGTTTGGAGGCACATTACCTAAGTTTAGAGGCACATTTTTATTATGCTCCGCTAGATGGAGCTCTGATAGGAGAATCCAATCTTGAACCGTGATAGAAGAAATCGACACGAGTGATGGAGCGTAATGTACGGGCTGCAACGGCAACAAACATCGAGAAGAGAATAGGGGAGGGTGCATGGATCCTGAGATGACAATCGTCAGGAGAGAGTAAATGACGCATGGGCACTGAGATGTAAATATTAGAAGAGGAAGGACGCGTTGGTGCAGATTGTTAAAGGCGCATTGCCTGAGACTGGAGGCATATTGTTTGAGTTTGGAGGCACATTGCCTAAGTTTAGAGGCATATTGCCTAGAATAATTTTAAAAGGATCAGGGACTCGTTGGAGTATAAAGTTTTGAGACCGCATCTTTCTTTTGCACCAACTGCACTTAATCAACCTCGTACCTATGAATACTAAAAACACCCCTTTTAAGAATCAGTAACGCCCTCAGTCTCCTAACATTGCCTTCTTTCACTTGTCACCCACCATCTAATCACAACTCAAAAACATTTTTATTTCCTTTTTTGGGTTTTTCTTTCTTAATTTCAGATCATCAAGAGACGAAGAAGGGCTTTTGAAAGTGATTTAATTTCACAAGATAGTTGCTCAGAGAATGTCCAAGCTACAACAACTCGGTGCCAAAAAAAAGGAACTATGCTTCACGTTCGAAAGGTTAGGGCAGAGAAAGAGCGAGAGAGAAGGAGCATGGAGGTATTTTTGCAACAAATTTTAAAATTTAAAAGGTTAGTTGTTAAAATATTTTAGGGGGTAGAGTGCCAATAAAAGAAGTTAAAATAATAATGTAAAAGTCTACGAGGATATCTAATGTAATGTATATTGATGTGTCAATTGTAAGTTTACATTTAAGTATAAACAGCACTCTCTAATACGATGCTATTTGTTATATCAAATTTGTCTTGTGCTATATTTTGTAGTAAAATTTCCTATCAAGTAGTGCATATAACAAATTTGACACTTGATTTCTATTAGTTGGTATGGTTACTTTATTTAATCATTACAACTTTTGATTTTTCAAATTACTTTAAAATTAAGAGTTTACTTTTACAATTTTTAAAGTTTAATGATTATAAGAAAAGTAAATTTTAGCATTATGCATTAGAGCAAAAATAAAAATAACATGTCTTATCATATTTTTTGGCGTCAAATATATAATTGGCATAAACATTTGTATTGAAGATGATCTAATTATAGTGTTGCGTGAATGCGACGAGGCAACTCAAAAAAAAATCTATTGCAATATTCTAAAAAGAAAATATTCTTTGATTGATTTTTTATTATATATATATATATATATTTGTCCAAAGCAAGCATTACTATTGTTTCTGTAAACTAATTTTGGCAAATTCCATACATTTCATTTATAATTAGCACCATAGTTTATTAGGAACTATGAACCTTATATAAAATCCAAATAGTAGTTTGTAAATATTGAATGTTTGATTCTCAAACAAAATAAATATTGTATTATTTGATCTCCACATCTTTTTGTTCTATTTCCCGAAGAATGTGGACCCAACCAAAAGTTTGAAAGATAGAAAGATATGATAGATATTATACTTTTACATTAAGCTGTCACCTATGACCTTTTCTTTTAGCCAGGATTTTGTGGGTGAAGCTGTTGAGAATGATGTCTTAAAAGCAGGAGATGTAATATAATATTTATTATTTATTTAATGAAAGAATTTATTCATTATTTTATGTGCATATATTTATGAATATTTTATGAATATCAATGAAAATTTCATGATTATTTATGTGACCTTAAATGTTGTATATAAGTGTTATATACGAGAGGATAATGTTTAAGGATAATAATAAAAAATGGTGTTCATAATGAATTTAATTAAAGTTCAGAATCTTTAATTAAAACATTATTAATACATGTCATTCCCATTTAGAATGGAATGGTGTTATCCACAATATTAATATGGCGAGATATTGAATGAGTATATTTTGTATAATGAGATTATGTGGAACATGGACACAGACACAATATGAATTTCTAATAATTTCTGTTAAGTATAGAAATTCTAATTGAGTCTGCCGATGGTCATATATAAAATTATCTTAATCATGAGTTCTTAACAGACTCTTATTTATGGATTTGTGTCTTTTGATTTACTCGGTATGGATTTTGATATCTTAAATCCTATTCCTTGTATTTTAGAGACATGATGAAGTAGGTAGCCGAGAATGTTATTATACGAGATGGAATCCATTCCTTCTTGAGATAGAAGTAGATAAATAATTCTCTTGAGCATTGATTCGGTACTTGGACCAGTAGGAGCTTTGATTCATGAATGTGTTTTATGAAACACTGTCCATTAGATAATCAATGGTACTCAATGATAAATATATAATTAGAGAGGTTAACGAATTTTACCTAGCTCTAATTATGAATTATTTATGGAGGATTGATCTATATGTAATGACTATATCAAATGGACACTTCGCAGTTTAGAAGTAATTGATGTCTATAATTTTGAGAGTACAATTCCAAGTTTATAGTGGAGTAACTATTGGAATTAATAAAATTAATTAATTAATTAAAGTGTTTAATTAATTATTAATTTTATTGGAGCTCAAAATTATAGGTACATTATTCCCCGTATCGTCCTAGTAATTCTACAAGACACAAAGGGCAAAATAGAAATTTTAAAATTACGGAATTTTAAAATTAAATACTCGAAAATAATTAATTGAGAATTAATTATTATTTAAATAATGTGATTATTTAAATTTGAATTTGAACACATCTAGATTTATCCATTTAAACTTATTTGATAAGTTGTTCAATTTAGAATTCAAATTAATTTAAGTTTGACTTAAATTAGAATTATAATTTGAGTCAAAATTGGACTACAGGATAAAAGATGATTTTCTCTTCATTCCCTATCTGATATTGGCGCCTACACAGGGATAAAATCCCCATTGAATGGCCGGCCATAATGGATAAAGGATAAGAGGAGATTTTGTTCCAAATTCAAATAGGAGATAATTAACAAGTTTTATCTTGGACATAGAGATTAGATTCCTTTTAGAAGTTTGACTTCTACTCTATAACTAAGAGAATGATAGAAAATTGTAAATACAATTTTTGAACAATTTTTAGCCCTATTATTTGGATGGTGGCCGAAATTCTCTAGTATAGTGAGAAGGAAAATTTTTTCTCCCAAAAATTCCACATCGTGCATGCGTTGGTGTTTGTGGAAATTCGAGTGTTTATTCTAACCCGTTTTGTCTCAGGTGTGCCCACACACATGTCTTCATAGATTCTAAGAATTGACGTGGAAGACATTGCTTTTCTAAACACAAAGCTTTGGAGCAAGGATTGTTCGATGTCAAAGAACTCAAGTTATCATCATAATCGGCCGCTGGGTATAATTCATAATTGAGTTCTTATTAAATAAATTAATGTGATTAATTCATTCGTGCATAAATTAATATAATCTATAGAGTATCACAAAGGTTTTATGAAAATTTTTGTTATACACGATCTGCTATCCCCACGCTTTCACATCCGAATTCGATTCGGTATCCAACAGAAGCAACCTTCAACAACATGACCATCTTTTTCCATCCGTAAAAACAATTATACACAAATAGAAGCAACGAACTCAAAACACTTATTTAATTTTTATGTCTAACGAACCATGTGTCATTTAAACAATTTTAAATGCTTTTCTATGTTTTAATGTTTAAATATATTAAATAACGTAATATAATATGATTCGTGATACATTACTTTAAAAAGTTTAAAATTAAATAGATAATTTGAATCCCTAATACAGTAAAGAACAATCTCTACAACCCCTAAAACAAATAATGAAGCCTATCGATGTTACCCATACTAAATTATTTATCAAAACTAAACATAATTAATTAATGGCTTGGCAATGCACTTGTTATAATATAATTGGTAAATAACGTTTGACTTAGCTATGCATACTTAACCAATCAGTTATTGACGAGTATGCATTACATCATTTTGTATTCATACTCAGAAAATAATTTGGTGTTAAAATCTGATGGTGTCGGATTTTTTTTTTTTGATGATCAATGGTGTCAGATTATTATTTTTTTTATGATCAATGGTGTCGGAATTGCTATATAGGGTAGTTGCATAGGGTTGTATGTGTTGGGCGGCATTTTCAGAATATTTAAATGTGCAATAAATTCAAAGGCTCGTCGGAGCCCAAGCTCTCCTAAGCCGAAAGCGCGATGTTATCAAGTGAAGTAACTGACGCTAATTAAAGACATTGAATGGTTGAAAGTTAATTCTCATTGATTATTTAACAGTTTTAACTCACAAAAAGGTGAAGAGCCTTATTGTAATTAAGAGAGAATAAACTCTCAAATTTATGGGAGAATTAAACTCCTTCAATCCTAATGTACCATAAATTCCCTTAGTTTGAGAAGAAAGGACAAACACGCATTTCTGAATGCAATTGCCTTGTGATTGTCTTCATTTTATTTTTGTTATTCCTTTAGAGGTTCTTTGTGTTCTTCGAGTTTTCTTCCAATTTTCTTAGATAATTTACTTATTCGACCCAAACTATTAGTCTAGCGACGTTAGATAGGCGTTGGACGAAATTTTACTCCAACATTTTTTGCACTAGAAGGAGGGCCCTAGTGTGATTAACATCCACGAGTTCTCACCGGCACTTAAATTTTTTCTATCTCATTGCTAAGTCATTTTTAGGTATGGCGAGTGACCAAGTCTCAAGTGCTTAACATACCCATACTGAGGGAACCCAAACAAGGGGACTCGGCGTTAATCCTAAAAGAGCACCACGTGCTCCTCGTTCACCAACACGCACTGACAAGATCGAAGCACTAGTGGACGCGTTGGTAGGGATGGCGAATCAGCTTATCACTACCTTTAACACAATTCGTCCAACAAATAACCAACAAAGTGGGCCGGCAAATTCTTAGAGTGCTAGGAGTGGGCGTAGCCATTGTCGGAGCCAACAGAATGAAGGTGAGGGACAATCCAATAGGAATCAACCAAGGGACTTACCCGAGCTACAGGAACCACGTCAGGCACCTAAGCGTCGAAATGTTTAGTCACGGATTGGGAGTCATCACGATGCAACTGAAAGAACTAGGACATTGGTGTTTGACAGGATAGAAGCTAACCATAATAACGAAGAAGTTGATAGCACCTGGACATCTGGGTCTAATGATTTCACCCCTACTGATTTATAGGATCGATTTAACACACGACAGAATGTACAAGCAATTGTACCTATGTCCTCAAACAACCAGGCAACTCAAAATAGGAGTAGGAGGAGAGCTGAAATACCACGATCTTCTCAGAGCCAAGTAAATAGGGCAAACCAGAACCATAACCGACATGATAATCAAGGAGGCATGAGTCAATCCAACCAGAGCACCCGTGAGGAACAACTCGAGTAGCAGCTCGAAATGATGTGAAGATGAATGAATGACATAGAAGCCAATAGGAATTTGTCGGAAGGTGTAAGAGACTTGTTAGATGAAACAAAGCCGCCATTCACTGAGGACATCATAGCAAAGGAATTCCCTGCTGATTTCAAGATGATTCCCATCAAGCAGTTTGATGGGAAAGAGAATCCAACAGAACATATACATGGATATAGCACATGGATGCGAATTCAGGGAGCCACACAATCTCATATATGCCAAGCATTTTCTTTGACGCTTACTGGGCCAGCGCTTCAATGGTTCCAACAATTAGAGCCGAGGTCAATTAGTTTATTTAACCATCTGAAACAACAATTTGTAGGACAATTTGTGATAGCAAAAACTCACAAGAAAGATAAGCTTTATCTGTTCTCCCTTAAGCAAGGAGCTGATGAATCGTTAAAAGCCTACATTGAACGTTTCAGCCAGGAAATAAATTACGTGGAAGGATACACTGATAGTGATGTTGTGGCCACAATTCGGGAAGGGCTTCAAGAATGTGACATGTTGAAGTCAATTTGCAAAAAACAACCAAAAACCTTCGTCGATCTCGTGATCCGAGCTCAGAAGTTCATTAGCGCTGAAGAATACATGCTCAATCGGAGAGGACAATCTCAAATGGATCAATCAAAAAATGATGGAAAGCGGAAGGTAGAAGAAGGATCTAAAGGAGGAAAAGCAAAAAAGTAAAAGTCAGAAGCACAACAGGATGTGAACAAATCCAAGACTGTCTTGACGTAAAAGTTCCAAGCTTATGCTCCACCAGATACGACAAAGGCCTACACACCCTTGAATATGACAGTGGCACAGATTTTAATGCAGATTTAACATCAGAATTTGTTGACTCTTCCGGCCCCCTATGAAGGGAGATCCTAACAAGAGGGATAAAAGTAAATATTGTTACTTCCATAAGGACCATGGCCATGACACCTTAAGTTACTTTCAATTAAAATGACAGATTGAGGCACTCATTCAACAAGGCCAGTTGCAGGAGTTTGTGGGCAGAGTGATAGCAGAGAGAAGAACTGCATTCCCGACAACAATGGGAAAACAAGCAGCGGTCGCATAGGGAACGAATACAACAGTTAGGAATAATTCTGTGCTGAATGAGGTTAGGACAATTTTTGGTGGACCAAAAACTGGTGATTCCATGCGGGCTCGGAACCTGTATGCTCGAGAAGCTAAAGGTCTTGATTGTCGCCAATTCATAAATATGACAGAACATGTCGCAAAATTTACGAAGATGGAGAACATCGCCATAACCTTCATAGAAGAAAAGGCAAGGAAGTTGCTTCATCCACATAACGATGCCATAGTTGTGTCTTTGCAAGTGGCAAATAGCTTAGTCCACCGGATTTTGATCGATAATGGGAGTTCAGCGGATATACTATTCAAGGATGCTTTAACCAAGATCAACCTAGGTGGAGCAAAGTTAATACCCTTGAACACCCCACTCCAAGGCTTTACTGGAGCATACATTCACGCTGAAGGAAGATAACACTCCCAGTTACTATGGGAGAAGGGGAGACAAAGGTGACAAGAATGATAATTTTTTTAGTTGTGGACCAACCATCTGCTTACAATGCCATTATAGGGCGACCAACTTTGAATGCAATGAGAGCGACAACTTTAACATATCATCTAATAATGAAGTTTCCAACAAAGAATGGCGTTAGAGTGGTGGTCAGAAGTCAACATGATGCACGAATATGTTACGTGAAAATAACCAATGGGAAGGTTAAGTCGAAAGGAAGGGAAGTCTAGAAAAGTGTTGACACATATTTGAAATGTTAAGCACCTCAAGAAGTATTATCAAGGGGGGGAGTGTATCAATACAAGTAAAATTATACAAGAAAATAAAAATAACACTTTGGCTCAAAAAAACCCAACCCCAAGTGGCCACGGGAAAATAAAAAAATAAAAAAAAACCCGACCCTAAGTGGGCACGGGAAAATAAAAAAAACCGACCCCAAGTAGGCACAAGAAAGTAAAAAAAGAGCTTCGGCTTGGAAAAACTCGACCCCAAGTGTGCACGGGAAAATTCAAAGAGCTTTAGCTCAGAAAAACCTGACCCTAAGTGGGCTCAGGAAAATAAAAAAAAAGGGAATAATCCAACCCCAAGTGACCACGGGAAAATTCAAAGTGCTTTAACTCAGAAAAACCTGACCCCAAGTGCACTAAAAAAAAGAGCTTCGGCACGGAAAAACCCAACCCCAAGTGGGCACGAGAAAATAAAAAAAAAAGCTTCGGCTCAGAAAAACTCGACCCCAAGTGGGCACAAGAAAATCCTAAGCCGATAGAGAAACTTGGCTAAAGGAAAAAACTGACCCTAGGTGGGCATGAGATAACTCTAAATAAAAAAAAAATATATTTTTGCTAGTATACATTGATAAAATGTAGGAATTGCAAAGAAAAATAAAAAAAATTATTATGTTGAAGGAAAGATAACAAAAGAACAAGTTTCAATGAAGAAAAAAGTGCCAGCCAACCAGGCCCAATTACACAAGAGCAAGCATGAAGAATAGAGTGCGGGGCCAAAAAAAAAGCTTCTAGGTGTTGCTTGGTGGATCGATACTTGGAGGATCGTTGCTTGGTGATTTTTCCAAATCCTTCATAGGTTCAATCATCTCATCATCAGGGTTGAAGTCATTTGGTGTAGGTGCCAAAGGAGTCTGAACAACATGAGAACTACTAAGAGGATCAAATGAGAGATTAAGGTCAAGGTCTTTGTTATAGAAAATGATTGTCTTCTTGGCTTCTTCGTAGCCTTTTCAGAACTCGTCTTCAGCAAGCTTGACTTTATCAACCTCATACTTGGCATGGCAGAGCTCCAAATCTTTCTTCACTAGCTCGAGTTCCCTTAGAGACATATCAAGAGCAGCTTTATTCTCCACAAGAGTCTTCCTATCATTTGCACAAAAAGATCTGCAAAGAGCTAAAAAAATTTTAAAAAAAAAGGTTAAACAAATTGGCTTAGGAAAGTCTAAGGGCAATTTGGGCTCGGGTGGCGCCGAAGTGCCCGTGAATTAAGTTCACATCCATGACTATGCAGTCAGAAGATACTCTGTGAATCGCATACACTGATCTTGCATAATCATTCACATGTGATAGTATTGTTCAGAAAGCAAGGGCATTGAATTCAAGAAGAGGAAATGTACGAATGTGGCAAGTGCAAGAAATGCTAAGGGCCCGTTTAGTTCGCTGATTCAAGTTTTTAATTCGAGTTGAGATGTGATTTTATGTGAGAGCTTTTTACTGTAGCAAAAAAGTTAGATGTGATTGTTTGTGAGAGCTTTTTACTGTAGCAAAACTCGAATTCTAAACTCGAATCAGCGAAATGAACGGAGCCTAAAAATGGAGGTAGAAATTTCATAGTGGGAATCTCATAAAATTGAGTTTTCCAATCTCAGTTCCATAAGTTTCTATGCATGGCACAGTCGGTGGATGTTCTCTAATGTGCACACTTCATACGTTAGTCCCAAAGTCAAATGAAGTGAAAGCATTGCCCATTGGTGGTGAATCACGTAGTGGATAATGATCACAAGTGAAAAGGTGGCTTTATTTTCTTTCCATTAGCGTTGGAGGCAATTAAGGCAAGTGGGAAAAATTTCTTCAAGTGATAAAGCAGTAAAAGATTTTTCAATTTGAATTTATAGGGAAGTTGTTTAGAATTGCAAAAGTAATGAGAGATGATTTTCGGCAATAAATTTGCATATATGTTTAGATTATTCATAGATTCAGCAGATGTGAGTCTGTTGCAAACAAGGAAAGATTTTAGAAAATCTTCATCAAATCTTTGACATTCATGATATGTTGGAAGGGGAAACAAAGTTCGGTAAAAAAAAGAAGGAAAAATTCTGGGCGGGTTTTAGTCCCCTTCGCTTGGCATGCGACACTCGTGGACTAGGGGGCTGATGTTGGGCTACATTTTTAGAATCATTAAATGTGCAATAAATTCAAAGGCTCGTCGGAGACCAAGCTCTCCCGAGCCCAAGCTTGTCGGAGGCCAAACTCTCCCGAGCCCAAGTTCTCCTAAGCTGAAAGTTCAGAGGTCGCGTGATGTTATCAAGTGAAGTAACCAACGTTAATTAAAGACATTGAATGGTTGAAAGTTATTTCTCATTAATTAAGAGAGAATAAACTCTCAAATTTATGGGAGAATTAAACTCTTTCAATCCTAATGTACTATAATTCCCTCAATTTGAGAGAAAATGGCAGACACTCATTTCTGAATGCAATTGCCTTGTGATTGTCTTCATTTTGTTTTTGTTATTCCTTCAGAGGTTCTTTGTGTTCTTCGAGTGTTCTTCCAATTTTCTTAGATAATTTACTTATTCAATCCAAACTATTAGTCTAGGGACGTTGGATCGGTGTTAGACGAAATTTTACTCCAACAGTATGTATGATCCTCTTGCGTTGGTTAAATACCAATGATTTTTGTTAGGTATTTTTATTAGTTGGCAATTTATTGGTAATCGTGTAAAAATTCAAAAAATAGGTTCAAGAAGATTTCGTATTGCAAAAAAAGATTCAGAATCAGATTTGAAGTTAAAGTTGCAGATTTTGTTGCGTTGAGTTTTGAAGAGATAAGGATAAAGGCTTGGTCAAAGGAAGATAAGACATTGGTTGAGATTTAGAGAGATAAATAGATAATACCCTGGTCAAAGGAAGATAAGGCATTGGTTATTTGAATTTAAATGGGATTCTAGAAAGAGATAATGTGGAGATTAAGTTGTTATTTTAAAGGAGTAATTTGGATTTGAAAAGTATATGTATAATCCGAATATGCATTGGTTTGTTTCAATTTGGTAACTACGAGATACACTTCAAAGGCATCATCTTTGGATATATATATATATATATATATATTTGTGCGTGAATGATTTTGATGGGCATTGACGTGGAGATGGCTAAGAGTATATAAATGCCAAAAAGATGATGATGAAGTTAACGTGAAGATAAAGATGTTGGTATATATAATATTTGAATCAGATTTAGATAAGGGGTGTATAATCCGGATTCAAAAGGAGATTTAGTTTTTAGTTTGAATTTAAAAAAATGGTCAATGTGGAGAGAACATGGAGGAAGCTTTATTTAAGATTTCATTGCAGCTGATAATGGCAGAGAGGTTTTATAGAATATTTTCATAAAATAGTCTGTGAGTTTTTTGTGAGCCTTGTGCGTTATTGAGATCATCCTTCGGGAGAGGGATTTGTTGCTTTCGGGAGGAAGCTTTGTCGGTCGAAGGGAGTTCGCCGTGTAGTTTAGAAGACGTGTGGTGCACGCTAAACAGAGTCATTGTGCGATTTCATCACAGCATCGTCATAATCTAGGAGGGAGTCCTTGAGTGAATAAGTCCATCCGAGTTGTAATTCTTGAAGTATAGTGAAACTGCTTATTGTCTAGGCGTGGCCCCGTAAAGTAGGTGTGCGCACCGAACTGCGATACCATATTGTGTGTTCTTTTGATTTATGCACTTTATTCTACTTGAACAATTTGAACAGTAAGAAACCCGGATCTTAATTAATCAAGCCATATTCCAGACAATGTTCCAATATCATCTGGAACATCAGACGTAACATCAGATCTAACAAGTGGTATCAAAGCGGTTCACTGACCTTATGTTCGGTGAGATCTTGAGGAGTTGATCTGTTATGTTTGGAATGGATTTTCTAAAGGAAGGAGGTTCAGTTGTACGTCCCCCTCTGCTCAATGGTTCAAATTATTCATACTGGAAGGCCCGGATGAAGGCTTTCATCAAGGCTCAAGATGAAAGAGCATGGCGTGCAATCCTGATCGGATGGAAGCATCCAGAAACAAAGGATGCAGAAGGAAAGGAGATTCTCAAGCCTGAAGAGTCGTGGAGCACTGATGAAGACAAGTTGGCCAACTACAACTCACGTGCGCTTAATGCAATATTTAATGGAGTGGATGTTCACCAGTTCAAAATGATATCCACATGTGAATCGGCAAAAGAAGCATGGGAGAGAGGTTTTATAGAATATTTTCATAAAAGAGTCTGTGAGTTTTTTGTGAGCCTTGTGTGTTATTGAGATCATCCTTCGGGAGAGGGATTTGTTGCTTTCGGGAGGAAGCTTTGTCGGTCGAAGGGAGTTCACCGTGTAGTTTAGAAGACGTGTGGTGCACGCTAAACAGAGTCATTATGCGATTTCATCACAGCATCGTCTAAAGGTGGCTCATGAAGGAACAACCACGGTCAGACAATCAAAATTGAATATGCTCACAAACAGGTTCGAAACTCTTCGAATGCATGAAACTGAAACTATTTCTGAATTTAATTCACGGTTGTGTGATATAGCTAATGAATCCTTTACTCTTAGTGAAAAAACTTCCCGAGTCAAAACTTGTCAGCAAGACGTTGAGATCATTACCACAGAGATTTGCCTACAAAGTCACTACCATTGAAGAGGCGAAAGACACTGAGACTATGAGACTTGATGAATTGATGGGATCACTGATGACATTTAAAATGAATCTGAGTCAAAATAAGAAGGAGACGAAGATTTATCAGGGGATTGCCTTCCAAACCGAAGTGGAAAATAATGTTGAAGAAGAATATGAAGACTTGGCAGAGTTTCTTACTCGATTGACTAAAAATTTCAACTGGGTGATGAAGAAGTTCAATGAGAAGAACCAAACTTCAACTTTCAACAACTCTAATAATTTTCAGAAAAATAAGGGAGCTATAAATTTCTCCAATGATAAGAAGAAGAAGAGGAGAATTCAATGCCGGGAGTGCGACGGTTATGGTCACATTCAGTCTAAGTGTGTTAACACTCTCAAAAAGAGGAATAAGTCTTTCAACATCACATGGAGTGATGAGGATTCTGAAGGCAACCAGGAAGATGATGATCATGTGAATAACTATGTTGCGTTCAATGTCTACTAAAATGTTCCAAACTGCAGTGTTACAGATCGTGTCACAGCTCATATTGCAACATCATCTGCAACACACTCTAGAAAACCAGAAGAAAATGAAGAATTTTCAGATTCTGACGGTTCCAGCGATGGTGAAGAACTAACTGAGCAGACAATCCAGGAGGCATATGAAACCATGTTCAACAAATGGGTTTTGGTGGTTAAAATGAATAAATCTTTGTGGGAATGAGTCGATGAGCTTATTAAAGAGAATGATGTACTTAAGAGGGCTGCTATAAACTATGAATTTTGGGCTGTTGAAAAGGAGAAAAAGCTGCAGGAGACAAGAGGTGAATTGGAGCACACTCAAAAGTCATTGAAGATGATGAATTCGGGTACCTCAAAATTGGATCACATTCTCTCAATAGGAAAAGCGAGCGGTGATCGACATGGCCTTGGCTATATTGGTGAAAGCTCAACGTCCAAAATAGTGTTTGTGAAGAAGACGCCTGCCCCTAAGCCTCCGACTTCCTCCAGTAAGAAGGTTACTATCTCATCCCCTCGACATAAAAGGTTTGTCCCTACATGTTATTACTGCGGTATACCTGGCCACATATGACCGAGATGCTACAAGTATTTAAATGCTTTGAAGAGATGTATGCTCATTAATCCACCAAATTCTGCAAACTCAAAAAGGACACCTAACGTGAAGATTAATGTGGAAAATAATTTGTCTAGATGTGTATGGGTAAGAAAATCTGATTTGAGGTGTCATAAGGCTTATACTTCTATAGAAACATGTACTAATGATCATGGATGTAGTGATGGAGGTTGCACTAAGACAGGTGTTAAGAGCATTATATATGGAAGAATGCTACATTCAGGGGGAGTAAGACACAGAGAAGATTCAGAGGGAGTAAGCTACATAGATCAATGCCATCGAAGATATCTAGTGTGAAGTGTTGCACTAAGTGTTCCAACAAATGTTACAACATGATCTGCGACATCAGCTGCTGAAGACGGTTCTAGGGCGTGAATTATTTATTATTTATTTTTTTCTCGTTGTGTCTTTGGCTTATTTTTGTCAAAAAGGGGGAGAACAATGTACTTCTTTACGTTTTTGAATTTTTAGGATCTTTTGTTAGTTTTGCCAAAAAAATGCCAAAGGGGGAGATTGTTATGTATTTTTATTAGTTGGCAATTTATTGGCAATCGTGTAAAAAAATCAAAAAGTAGGTTCAAGAAGATTTCGTATTGCAGAAGAAGATTCAGAGTCAGATTTGAAGTTAAAGTTACAGATTTTGTTGCATTGAGTTTTGAAGAGATAAGGATAAAGGCTTGGTCAAAGGAAGATATGACATTGGTTGAGATTTAGAGAGATAAAGAGATAATACCCGGGTCAAAGGAAGATAAGGCATTGATTATTTGAATTTAAATGGGATTCTAGAAAGAGATAATGTAGAGATTAAGTTGTTATTTTAAATGAGTAATTCGGATTTGTAAAGTATATGTATAATCTGAATATGCATTGGTTTGTTTCAATTTGGTAATTACGAGATACACTTCAAAGGCATCATCTTTGGATATATATATATATATAGATATATATATATATATATTTGTGCATGAATGATTTTGATGGGCATTGACGTGGAGATGGCTAAGAGTATATAAATGCCAAAAAGATGATGATGATGTTGGGAATAGTGTCCTAGAAGCATGAGATGTAAAAGGATATTTATTATTTATTTAATAAAAGAGTTTATTCATCATTTTATGTGCATATATTTATGAATAT
>NW_010361298.1:287338-287827 GCF_000414095.1 Morus notabilis | reverse complement strand
GTTTAAGGATAATAATCAAAAGTAATTGTTCATAATGAATTTAATTAAAGTTCAGAATCTTTAATTAAAACATTATTAATACATGTCATTCCCATTTAGAATGGAACGGTGTTATTCGCACTGTTAATATGGCGAGATTGAATGAGTGTATTTCGCATAATGAGATTATGTGGAACATGGACGCAGACACAATATGAATTTCTAATAATTTCCGTTAAGCATAGAAATTCTAATTGAGTCTACCGATGGCATATATAGTATGATCTTAATCCTGAGTTCTTAACAAACTCCAATTTATGGATTTATGTCTTTTGATTTACTCGGTACGGATTCCGAGACCCTGAATCCTATTCCTTGTATTTTGGAGACATAATGAAATAGGTAGCTGGGAATGTTATTATACGAGATGGAATCCATTCCTTCTTGAGAAAGAAGCAGATAAATAATTCTCTTGAGTGTTGATTCGGTACTTGGATTAGTAAGAGCGCT
>NW_010361298.1:278147-278702 GCF_000414095.1 Morus notabilis | reverse complement strand
TTATTTAAATAATGTGATTATTTAAATTTGAATTTGAACATATCTAGATTTATCCATTTAAACTTATTTGATAAGTTGTTCAATTTAGAATTCAAATTAATTTAAGTTTGACTTAAATTCGAATTTGAATCTAAATTAAAATTGGACTACTGGATAAAGGATAAAATCTCTTTCTTCCCTATCTGAGATAGGCGCCACACACAGGGATAAAACCCTAGAGTGTGGTCGGCCACCAAGTGGATAAGGGGAAGGGATTTTTTTGTTCCAAATTCAAAATTGGAGATAAGGATTTGATTCTATTTTGAAGTTTGACTTCTTCTCTTTAAATATGAGAAAGATAAAAAATTGTAGAGACAATTTTTAACATATATTGAGCCCTAGTTTTTGAGTGTGGCCGAAATTCTCATAGAGGAAAAAGAGAACAAAATAATTCTCTCTAAAAATTCTACATCGTGCATGCGTTGGTGTTTGTGGAAATTCGAGTGTTTAAGAAACCTATTTTGTCTCACGTGTGCCCACACACACGTCTACGTGGAATCAAGGAATTGACGTGGA
>NW_010361298.1:275392-278051 GCF_000414095.1 Morus notabilis | reverse complement strand
TGTAAATTAATGTGATTAATTTATTCGTGCATAAATTAATATAATCTATAGAGTATCTCAAAAGTTTTATGAAAAATTTTGTTATACACGATCCGCTGTCCATCCCCACGCTTCCGCACCCGAATTCGATTCGGGAACCAGCAGATGAAGTCAACGTGAAGATAAAGATGTTGGTATATATAATATTTGAATCGGATTTGGATAAGGGGTGTATAATTCGGATTCAAATGGAGATTTAGTTTTTAGTTTGAATTCAAAAAAATGCTCAACGTGGGGAGAACATGGAGGAAGCTTTATTTAAGGTTTCATGGCAGCTGATAATGGCATAGAGGTTTTATAGAATATTTTCATAAAAGAGTCTGTGAGTTTTTTGTGATCCTTGTGCGTTATTGAGATCATCCTTCGGGAGAGGGATTTGTTACTTTCGGGAGGAAGCTTTGTCGGTCGAAGGGAGTTCGTCGTGCAGTTTAGAAGACGTGTGGTGCACGCTAAACAGAGTCATTGTGCGATTTCATCACAGCGGCGTCATAGTCTAGGAGGGAGTCCTTGAGTGAATAAGTCCGTCAGAGTTGTAATTCTTGAAGTATAGTGAAACTGTTTATTGTCTGGGCGTGGCCCCACAAAGTAGGTGTGCGTACCGAACTGCGATACCATATTGTGTGCTGTTTTGATTTATGCACTTTATTCTACTCGAATAATTTGAACAATAAGAAACTCGGATCTTAATTAATCAAGCCATATTCTAGACAATGTTCCAACATCATCTGAAACATCAGGCATAACATCAGATCTAACAGTCTTTTACCTAAACTTCTTTGTGTATTTACCTCATTTATTTTGTGTGTACTTGTCTCATTTCTTAATGCTTGGTTATGTTTTCCATCCGCTGAATGTTTATCAGCAGTTTTTAATGTGGCCTTAGTACAAGGGGTTCGAGACATCAGTTTATCAGATTTTCAGCAATTATAGAGGATATGATAAAGAGTCGCATATAATCGTGGGGCCTAGTGGACAATATATATATATATATATTTTGAGCATTTCAATCAAATTTATAGATGGAATTAGTTGTTTAGCATTTCAATCAATAAGAGATTGTGTGGATATGAATAAGTGTTATATTACCTTTTTATGTTATGAAATGTATTTATCCTTTTAAAAGGGACAAAGAAAAAGATAGATACAAATCCTAGAACAACATTTCCCGTAAGCATACCTAGGAGGGGATATATAAGAAAACAATAAGTGGACCAAAGTAACAGAAAGAAAAATCCAGCAATAAATAAATTAGGAAAAATGGAAAGGTGCAAAGTAATTGAACGCTTAGTTGCTTTTGTACACAGGAATCTAGCCAAAACCACATTTTTTTTCCCTTTCCCACGAGAAAGTAAAATGACTCTTTCTAAGGGACAAGCAGAGGAATACGTATTGTGTGGTCTGTAAAGGGATAAGAAAAGGTGTTCACATTAGAGTTCTGGCATTGAATCTGTGAAAAAACCAAAAGATTGGAGATGTGAGAGACATGAGGTCTTATCTCCTTTGTCTTGGTGTGCAATTTTGCATACATGTGGGTCCTGCTTTAGCTTTGGCAAAATATGAGAAAAAGAGAGGGAGAAAAAAAAAGAGAGAAAAAAACAATAAGAGCACCTGAAATTGAAAGATATGTCACGCTTATCTAGACCTCGTTCAGTTTGCATATTCGAGTTTTCAATTTGAGTTGAGATGTGATTTTATGTGAAAGCTTTTTACTGTAACATAAAAAGTTAATAGATGTAGCTTTTTATGAAAGCTTTTAACTGTAGCAAAACTGAAATTGAAAACTCGAATTGGTGAAATAAACGGGGTCTTAATAAATGAGTTCAAACCCTGGTTTCAATAGTTTTGTTATAGTATTTTTTTCATAAAAATTTAAATTTTTATTCAAACCATAATATCAAACTAAAATTCTGATATTTATTGCTCCATGATATATAAAATAGTGAAATATTCTTTCATAAAAAAAAATAGTGAAATGTTCTTAACCTAGAAAAAGAAAAGGCTGTGGATCCGCTGCCAAATATAATATTTCTGAAAAAATTTAAAAAAAAAAAAAAAAAAAAAAAAAAAAAAAAAAAAACCTAATTATGTGGTGGAGCTTGAATTTTTAAGTACAATGGCGTTTTGATATCCCAAAAGGCTGGTCATCGTCCCTAATAAGTTAAACCAAACACGGTCTTGATCATGATCAATATTATTGTGTATATCCACATATCCGGTATCTTTGGGAATAATGCTCTTTGGCTTTTTCCAAGTTCAATATAGCAAACTCATCAACTTGGTGTTGGATTGAGTAAATCCCAAATCTTATATAGATAATATAATGACCATTATTGTGATAGGTATATACTTAGAAATGTTCTATTTGTCAACCAAATCAATGATTATCTTTTATTTTAATCCCATTCCCAAGCAGCCACTAAATCTTGAAGCAAGCCACCAGCCCTTCTTCGCTGTAAATTTTGGAATTGAGCCGAGCCAGCCATGAGTTTACACGCATCATAATTATTAATTACTTATTATTAGTATTATTATTATTATTATTACTACTATTATTATTACTATTATTGTTACTATTATTACTATTACTATATTGTTACTATTACTATTATTATTGTTATTA
>NW_010361298.1:255392-272892 GCF_000414095.1 Morus notabilis | reverse complement strand
TCTTCTTCTTCTTCTTCTTCTTCTTCTCCTCCTCCTCCTTATTCTCCTTCTTCTCCTTCTCCTCCTCCTTCTTCTTCTTCTTCTTCTTCTTCTTCTTCCTCTAGATGTTTTACCATTTTTATTTTCTATCACATTCTTCTTCTTCTTTCTCCTTCTCCTTCTCCTTCTCCTTCTTCTTCTCCTTCTTCTCCTCCTTCTTCTTCTCCGTCTCCTCCTTCTTCTCCTTCTCCTCCTTCTTCTTCTCCTCCTCCTCCTTCTTCTTTTTCTCCTCATTCTTCTTCTTCTCTCTCTTTCTCCTTCTTCTCCTTCTCCTTCTTCTCCTTCTCCTTCTCCTTCTCCTTCTTCTTCTTCTTCTCCTCCTCCTCCTCCTCCTTCTTCTTCTCCTACTCCTTCTCCTTCTTCTTCTCCTTCTTCTCCTTCTTCTTCTTCTTCTTCTTCTTCTTCTTCTTCTTCTCATTCTTCTTCTCTTTCTCCTTCTCCTTCTTCTCCTTCTCCTTCTTCTCCTTCTTCTGCTTCTCTTTCTTCTACTTCTTCTCCTTCTTCTTCTTCTTCTCTTTCTCCTTCTTCTCCTTCTCATTCTTCTCATTCTCCTTCTTCTCCTTCTCCTTCTTCTTCTTCTCCTCATCCTCCTCCTTCTCCTACTTCTTCTTCTTCTTCTCCTCCTCCTTCTTCTTCTTCTTCTTCTCTTTTTCCTTCTTCTTCTCATTCTTCTCCATCTTCTCCGTATCCTTCTTCTTCTCCTCCTTCTCCTCCTTCTCCTCCTTCTCTTTCTTCTACTCCTCCTCCTCCTCCTCCTTCTCCTCCTCCTTCTCCTCCTTCTCCTTTTCCTTCTTCTCCTCATTCTCCTTCTCCTTCTCTTTCTCTTTCTCATTCTTTTTCTTCTCCTTCTTCTTCTTCTTCTTCTTCTACTTCTTCTCCTTCTCCTTCTCCTTCTTCTTCTTCTGCTTCTTCTAATCCTTCTCTTTCTCCTTCTTCTACTTCTTCTTATTTTTAATGATATAATCATTAAAAATTGAATTAAAAAAATAATTTTTAGGAAAATTTTAACCAAGTACTTTTTTATAAGAAGACTCTTTTAAGTACAGTAAATTTTAAGAGGTAATATATTTTTTTAATGATAGGGTGTATAATGAGTATTTTTTTTTTAAAAAAAAAATTATTGTCCTTAAAAGTAATTTTATTAATAGATATTTTAGTAACACTAGGTGTGTGAAAAGTAGAAAAAATGGTGTTAATAGACACACTTATTAGGAAATTTTAGAAAGGGAGGAGGGAAAATAATAAAAATGTAAGAAAAATTTATTCTCGTGAAAAATTTAAAGGGAGCCCTTTGCCTCACGGCGCATATGTCCCTCACCTAAGGTGGCTTGGCTTCTGTATATGTTTAAATTTATAGAGCTTAGATATAGTTCTTCATATATAGATGTGTAACATTATATTTATGAGAAATAATTGTTGGGGTCTTATTTTTATGATTGGTATTTTCCGGATTTGATGTTGGCATTATTTGGGCATGATTTGTGATTGGTCTAATTGGAGATTTTATAGCAGCTGGTTTTGTCGGGAAGGTTTTGGTTATTTAGAAACTATTTTAACTCATTCATTTTGATATGATTTGGTGAAGGCCAACTTTAGTCATCTTTTGGTAAGTTAAAATCTGATGAAAATTAGATTGACAGCTGGAGATATTTGGTTTGGTGGTTTGAAAAGTTTGTGCTGATATGGAAACTTCACAAAGTGAATTATTTTGAAAGTCAACTCTTGGTCCAAATTTGGTAAATTGGTGATTGATGATATGATTGACATTTGGATGTGATATTGTAGCCGACCTATTCTTATATGCTACATGAGAATACATTTAGGTTCATATGACAATTATGGGAAGATTTTAAGAATTAATATGAATAATTATCAGTTTAAGTCCTTATTGAGTTGTAAATTGAGTTCTTAGTGGATTGTTTATCATCTGAGCGACCCTACGGAGTAGGTGTTTACCGAACTGCGATATCATTTCTCATATATCTTTCATTATTTCACGTTCTTACTTTCATTTGTTTCAACAAATCTTATATCAAAATGTGATAAAAGACTAAACCGCACCAACGATGATAAACCAAAAGTGATATGTACATATCTAGATTTTTTTTTTTTTTTTGTCTTTTAAGTTGATCTATTTTAAGTGTTGAATTCATTTTTATTTTATTGCAATGATTAGATATGGCACGAGGGACATGTTCCTCCATATACTGGCTACACAATATTTTACAAATGTTTATGTCTACGGGGCAATGGATTTTTCTTTTCATAATATTTTCCTTTCAACTAATATTAGTTAACATTTCTCTCATATACAAAAAAATAATAAAAATAATAATAAATAAATAAATAAAGGAAGTGTTAATTATCCCAATGTTCCCTTCTGTTTTTTTACATAGGTTTTTGTTTGTTGGAAATATGCTATCATTTTTAGGGCCATCTTAAGTTAATCCAACTTGATTTAGTAAAATGTTGAGTTGGAATATAATGAACAAAGCATTGTGCATAACACAAGTCTTATTAGTCATTTGCAAAAAAATTGGGAACATGATGCATCAGAAGCTAGAATCTTGGAGGAGTGCAATTTGGCAACTGAACTTTCCAAATTTGACAAAGGGTCACATAATCCTTTTCTTTTTATTTTTTTTTAATTAAGACTGAAATTAACGGCTAATGCTCAAATTCTTCCTTGAAGAAAGGAAATGGCATAGCCTTAGTTGGAAAGCAAATAGTGAGTGGGCCCAAAATGGCATAATCTAATTAAAGAAAATAGTAGAAAATAAGTCAATATGAAAAGTTTAAGAAAATATATAAGTTAATTTTTAGTTATAAAAATTAATAGGTCATAACTTGTCAAGTTATGATTCATAACCAGATATATTATGGACAAACTTGTCAAGTTATGGTTTATAGCTAGATAAATTATGGACAATTATAGACAATAACTTGTCAAATTATTGTTCATAGCCAGATAAGTTATGAACAAAAATAATAATTTAACATATTTATTACCTTATGTAAACTATTAACCTATTAGTTTTAATTATCTCTTATCTATTTTCCCCACTCTCTCTTCCATTAATCCTTGCTTTAGTTGGAAAGCAAATAGTGAGTGGGCCCAAAATGGCATAATCCATTAATCCTTGCTTTAGTTGGAAAGGAAATAGTGAGTGGGCCCATCTTGTGTATTTGTTTTATTAGAGTTTGAGAAAAAGGTGTTTTCTTTGCCAAATCTAAGCATTCTTACTATAAATAATATATAACATAGACGTGGATACATTACAACTTGTAGAAGTGAGAGTATAACGGCGTAAGACGACTTATTAAATTGTCTAACTATTATTTAGAGATTAATTCTCATTGTTTGAAAAGAAAATGAAATTCTAGATCTTATCAACCTATTAAATATAGTTTAGACCGATTTAAATTAGATTATTTAATGTTTGTTGACAAAAATATGAGTCAATTTTTTTTTCTATTCCACTTATGATCATTGAGCTAAAGGTGTAAGAGCACCACAAATTGTCTTTTGATTAAAAAAAAAAGTTATGGTCTCGACAATTTTTTTTTTTCATTTTTAACATGAGTAATATTATTTATTATGATCGATGATCATTAGTACCATATCTTCTAACCAGTTACAAATTTAAATTTTTATTTTAAGAGAGGCCCTTGAAATTATTATCAAGATATCACGTTAGCTTTTAATGGTTTTAAGGTAAAGCGCTTTACTATGATGACTCAATTAGAATATTAGTGGACGTTTGGTTCATAAATTCAAAACTATTATTGATTTACGTATATTTTTTATGAGAGAAAATACTGTAACGAACCACGAACCATGACACGAATTCTCATACTAAATTATTAATCTCATTTAAAAAAAAATAGCTACGGCTCATCACCACTTCTCACAACACTTATTATTTGCAGGAAAATATATTGCAGAGCTCTTTAAAAAAAAAAAAAAAAAAAAAAAAAAAACAGTAGTGTATAGCACCATTGATGATAACTATATAATGATGCTACTCATATAGTGAATTTTTCAACTATTTATCATATATGTCGATGTTTTTTATTTTATTTTATTGATAACATCTATTATTGTTTTTTATGGTTGCGAATGCGATAGCCAGTCTTAGCTATCCATCATGCTTATCAGTTGCTAGGTTCCACATCCACGTCATCTTGTCCTTTATCCACATAATAATAATAATAATAATATAACAATAATTTTATATCATCATGTATCATATTATGTATATGATATGCCTAATGCGTGCATATGCATGTATCTGTATTCTGTATCATCAACCATGGTCTCCTGGATGGTTATCCCATATATGTGGGCCAGGAGGGCCTGCATGATTGGGGCAAAGCAAATCCAACAAAAGACAATAACAGCCCAACAACCCACGTGGCCCGTCGTTTTCATTCAATTATTGCAGCGGGACGAGTCAGCATTTCTAGTAGAGAGCATTTAGTACGCAGTTTTTCTGTGGGCCCCACAATGCCAAGGCATAAATAAAAAATTACTCAAGTGTGTTGGACTTCACCATTCTTATGCTGTTGATCAGGCCGGAAACCAATCATTTTACGCCACGAATAAATCACATTTTCACCACATTTTGAACGCCTCGTGCTTTTTTACGCGGGAATTGTTTGGTAAATTGCGGACCCGCCTTTAACTTTTTAGGGAGAAAGAGCGAAATATGTCAAAATTTAAGATGAATTAAAATTAATAGGTCAATAATTTATATAAGTTAATAAATAGGTTAAATTACTATTTTTGTCTATAATTTGTCTGGTTATGAACCATAACTTGACAAGTTATTGTCCATAATTCACGATTTTTGTCCATAACTTGTTTGACTATGAACCATAACTTATGTAGTTATGAACCATAACTTGACAAGTTATGGTTTATTAATTTCTATAACTAAAAATTGGCCTATTAATTTTTATAACTAAAAATTTACCTATATACTTTTTTAAACTTTTCATATTAGCCTATTTTCTACTATTTCCCAACTTTTTATAAATTTTGCGTTTTAGGCCTTAAGTTATAAAGAATATGCCACTTAGGTTCCGAAATATCGAAAATAATGCAGGTGAAGTCCTCCTTTTCAAGCATGTGAAAGTAGTTATTTTGCGATTTTAGAGACCCCATGTGTACTGATTTGGATGGAAAAAAAATCAATAGTATTCACAATCAAATATCAATGAATTGAGATATAGGGCCCGTTTAGTTCACTGATTCGAGTTTTTAATTTCAGTTTTGCTACAGTTAAAAGTTCTCATAACAAGTTACATCTAACTTTTCTACTATAGTGAAAAACTCACATAAAATTACGGCCCCGTTTATTTCGTTGATTCGAGTTTAAAATTTGAGTTTTGTTACAGTAAAAAGCTCTCACAAACAGTCACATCTAACTTTTTTACTACAGTAAAAAGCTCTCACATAAAATCACATCTCAACTCAAGTTAAAAACTCGAATCAGCGAACTAAACGAATCTCAACTCAAATTAAAAACTCGAATATGCGAACTGAACAAGCCAATAGTCTAAATTGGAAGCTTCTTGTAATGAGAAGGAAAATGGCCCCTTTTAATAATTGTTAGTATATTAAAGGGACATTTACATTGATGTTGTCATAAATGTAGTTGGAACACAAAGGTCATTCTGGTGATCAAATCCTATTTTCTTTCTATACCTAATTCTTTATTATTATTATGCAAACACAGTATTTAAAACTTAACACATAGATTACTCCTCATATGCCTAATTTTTTATTATACCTAATTCTTTATTATGATTATTATTATTATTTTTCCTTTATATATATAATAATATAGTCACATTTACATACATTAACTCCCCTCGATTCAACCCTCTCGCACACAACAATAACAACAACAAGCCTCAATTCCAACTATTCAACCCTCTCGCACTAAAAAAAAAAAGTAAGTATTATGGCTTCACCTAATTCCGACTACTCTCGTCCATTGAAAACAGTCCCCGACGGCTATGGCTGGCCATTCTTCGGCGCCATCAAAGACCGTGACGACTACTTCTACAGCCAAGGCCAAGACGAGTTTTTTCGCACCCGAATCAGCAAATACAACTCCACTGTCTTCCGAACTAACATGTCTCCCAGTCCCTTCATAGCCTCAAACCCTAAGGTCATCGCCGTGCTCGACGCCGTCAGTTTCGCGGTCCTTTTACATATTAATATATAAAAATAATCTAACATCTAATCTCTTATCTAATCTAACAAACATAAAAGAGTCAAAGCTCTTTTCTATGAGGTTGTCACGTGACAGTCCCTCTATTTACCTTCTTTTTTTCTTTTTTTCTATTTTTCTTTACTTTTTTATCTTTTTTGAATGTTTTAATACATTTTAATTTTTTGTGTTTTTTAAAAGTAATTTCTTTGACGTGTGTTCTTATTTTATTTTTTTATATATTAAAATAATTTTCTTTAAATATGTCTCCACTTATTTTTTTTCTCAATTGTTATCTTTACACATATTTATTTTTAAAATAATTTTAAAAATTCTTAAATGGTTGTATAAATGAATTTCTCATTATTGAGTAAATAATAAATTCTTCAGGTGTTTCTAACACAGTACATGCAGAGCACATTACAAAACTAGTGGAAAAGAAAAAAAAAAACAAAAAACAAAAAACAAAAGATTAACATGTAACTAAAGGAGGGCTAATTTCTTTTGGCTCTTTTATGTATGTTAAAGATAAATTTAGTTGTTTCACAACGAAGGATGTTTTTTATTTGATTCTATAAACAAAGGGATATTTTTTGTCTTTTCTGAAAACACGTGGTGAAAACGAACAATTTAATAATGTATCAGAATATATATTTTTTTTTTTTGTAATTTTAAAACTTAAATGCAAAATCTAATTCGTACTTACCCAGGCCACATAGAAATGCCTGAAAGAGTACCATCCAAGCCAGCTTTGGCCTGCTGCCTCTGTAAATTTTCAAAAAATTAGGGACCATTCATACCATGCTATTGACTAGTGGTCCAACTTCTAGTGCCAATAATTTTTAAGATCGACGTACTTTTATTAGAAATTGAGATGCTTATTCAACTCCTTTCTTTGTTCCTAAAGTTTGGCTTGATTCAAGTTATACTACTAACAATAAGATTTATTCCCCAGATATTCACTAAAAGCATTTCCTTTTGTATTTTCTTTTTCCTTTTTCTTTAAATTATGTTGAGTTCGTAAGTAAATTGGATGAATTATATGACATAGTAAATGGAAGGTAATTAATCTAAATATTGTATGTGTGGATGTCTAATAATACCAAATGGGTTCATATGCCTCCTTTTTCTATCATCTTTCGTGTCCTTCTAATAATAACATGTACTTACGTCATGATTTTTTAATTAACGTGTCACAATATTATTAGAGAGACATAAAAGAGAACACGAGAATAAATTCCCTAAAAATACATGTACAACTACAAAATTAACCAAAAACAAAAAAAGAAAGAAAATATAGTTATATATTGATTGAGGGTGCCTTTCAACATAAAAAGCAAGGGGAAGAAGGAAAGCGGTTGCAAAAATGAAGCGATAAGCGACAATCATCACCCTTAAACTCATTCCATCACATTCATTGAAGGGTAATGCATAGAAAACGTTTTGCAGTTTCCTCACACCCCTAGTATGAAAATTAAATGCTCCAAGAACCAAACTGAATGAGTAGACAAACAAGACTTCCTCAATTTATCTACAATAACCAAAAGTCTCAAGCGAAGGTTATTCTATAATACTCGTTACATTTATCTCCTATATTTGCATGAGAAACTAGAGCGATTGCTCGGTGAAAGGAAAACACTTTTGGCTCTAAACAAAACGATATATTTTGTTGCAAAATATTCCTTCATTCAAGCCACATTTTCCACCCTTTTTTGCATGTTGCATATTAGCAATCCTCATTGGTGATGGTTGTTTTGCTTGTAAAAATTGCATGCGATTAGTACTCAGATATACAATCATACCACTAAAACAAAGGGTTAAAATGACCCCATATCACCCATCATGGATCTCATTAACCTTTTTTTGTAACATTTTCTTAGTAGTTTAGTAATAAAGAAAATCAAGCAGTATTTGACACCACAATTATCAAAATAACCTCATATCACCCATCATGAATGCCATTAATCTTTTGTATCTTTTTTCTTAGTTGTAATGACAACAAAGAACATCAGCAGTGTTCAACACCACAGCTCAACTCTAAGAATCATTCTAGTTAATGTCACCTAAGTCACAATGCTTGCAACTTTAGTAACAACATAAAGATAAACAAACACTAAAACGCCGTTAATTGTACCATCAAACAACAAACAATACATCATCTTATCAGAAGTCAGCTAAGAACTAGTGACTCTTAAAATCAGTCCTTACACATAATCACAAGGAACTATTGCCCTTGGAAAGCAAAGCCAAAAAGTCTCTAAATTGGGAAATTAGCACATGAGAATGAGATAGTGGTCAGTCAATGAAGTAAAGTTTGCAATCTCCCTCTCCCTCCACTGGCTTCTGCAATACCAGCCCGACGGGCAAATATAACTATATCCCCGGAAATGGAATGGATTATCATAGCTAGTCAACAGAGTTAAAGCTTAGTTAGTAATGTAACACCATCACCATAATTCTGAGAAAAATGCTATCTATCACCGTTGATGATGCAATCACCATATTAACAGTGCCAGTCATTCTTTTACCCTTTGCCAAGTGACGATTCTACTCTACCGACTGACACGCAAGCGGTGATGCATCACTTAGGGTCATAATTGAAGCGCAAAAAGTTTTGACTGATTATGGATCAGTTAAAAGTTAGGTTAGTTACCTCAGCCAAATTGCAGAGGTTCATGTCATCAGCAAAAACAACAGAGATCAGTGTTGGTGAAGCTCTAAATGGAAGCTCTCACCAGTCACAGCTGCATAAATAATAAAACCCAACAGCTAAGTTGGAATCCCATCAAAACTAAGTACTAACACACATGACCCGCCAATGAAAAATGATTAATTAAACACAATAAAGCTTATAATTTTCATATTGTTATTACTTTAATTTAACAACAAAGAATAATAATACAAGATCCAATAACGTTTAGAACAAGGTATCAGTCTTAGCCAGGCCTCCAAAAGAGAATGATCTCAAACCTGAAACATTCTTCTTTCTTCTTCTCCTCCTTCTCCTTCTTTAGCTCTTTCTTGTTTCTTCTCCAAAAATAGATAGAACCCATTAATCCCATTCATGAGCAGAACCTTTTGAAGGTCCATCTCCAGCTTCAACTTGAGAATTTTTTAGGATTTTTTTTTTTTTTCCCAGGAGTGGACCAGTGAAGAGCACACAGCTCTTCACATAAAAGATCCAGCTTTTTTTCTCAAAGGATGATTGATGGCCGTAACATATTTCTTTTTTGGAAAAGATATGAATTCATTATAAAGTGTTTTCTTTTGATAGTTCAGCTGCATAATTTAACAGTACAAGCCACGGCTTGTGCCCAGAATTTGAGCCTTGCTTTAACATCCTCTGGATGGTCACCTGGACAAAAGAGAAGAAAAATTAAATAAATTAGATTTTGATGATTCCTTTCCAAATTAATGAAACGCCCTTTTATGTCATATTTTCAAGACCAAGGAAACTAAATTCTGCAAGTTTTCCCAAAAATAAAAACAAAAAAAAAAAAAAAAAAAAAAAAAAAAAAAAAAAAACAGATGGGTATTGGCTTAAAAAAGAGATGTAATTACTAACCAGGACTGGAGATTTTCCAATTAGGAATGGGAGTGGATGAGGAGTCAGAAAGAGAAGAGCTCTGAGACATGGAATAGCAGAGCTCCAGAGCAGGCAACGTGTTCTTCAACTCCGGAATCTCATCATAACTGAATCCACCAAAACCCAGATCCACACACCCTTTGAGCTCCTCGAGATCATCGTCCGTCAGACTCTTCGTCCTTCCAAGCTCATCTCCTTCCAGCTCCAGCAACACCCCGTTCTTCTTCTCTGAACATGAATTCTCCTTCTTCGTTTTCTTCTTCTTCTTCCTTTCTTGGTTGTTCTTCGACCGAAACTCGAACCCAGAGCTCGTTCGAGAGAGCGATCTCTGATGATCGTGGCGTTCTTCTTCTGGGTTCAGAACCCATGATTCGGATTCGCAAGAGAAGCCTCCCATTTTCTGACTGATTTCTCTGAATTTTCTTTTCTTTTTCTCTGAGTTGTTTTTCTTTCGGTTGTGTTTTTGTGGGAAAGTGTTACGTCAAAGAACTGGAGACGCGCCTTTTAAAGCTGTGTCCAGAGAAGAAATAGCTGGTGGCCCCACTTTTTCTTTTTTCTTTTTTTTTTTCTTCCTCCTTTCGTAGAGGAAAAACCATAATGAAAAACTATTTAAGAATTTTAGAGACGTTCGGTACGGTTTACTAATTTAAATTTTTAATTTGAGTTGAGATGTGATGTTGTAGAGAATTTTTTATTATAATAAAAAAATTAAATGTAATTATTTTTAAAAATTTTTTATTGTAATAAAATTTAAATTATAAATTTAAATCAAAAAATCTATTATTTTTTTTAATTAGTAATGGCGTAACTTTTTATTATTTGTTTGTTTTAAGGGTTATTTTTAATTTTAAATTATAATTTTTAATTTTTTATAGTATTTTTTAATAAAAAATTAAAATTTTAAATTAAAATTATAAATTTATAAATTAAACGTCTCATTAGTGAGTAGAAACATCCGCTCTTATTGATTCAAAAAAACCTCTCTAAATTTGTTTAATTAATTATTTTACGCTTTTTCTCTTAAATTTTTACTTCAAACAATTAGGCCTCAAGATAATAAAGACTTTCAAAATTCAATTAAACTGAATAAGATCCTCTAAAAAAATTCAATTAAAAGATTGATTCATTTAAATTAAAAAATATATAAAAATAATAAAAAGATAATAGTAATTATACAATTATTTTAGAGTAAAACTTATGTTTTACTCACGTTCTAATAGAAAAATTTATAACTTCATCACTGATTAGGACATAAAACACTAATCTATAGTAAAAAAATGAAAATATCAACATCAGTAAAAATATTGACATTCTGATTTTATATAAATTTTAGAAAACATATTAATATATGTGAAAATGTTGTAGAAAATTAAGAAACTACAAGAATTCACTTTAAAGCATATTTTTTATATTTTAATATAGAGTAAACATTAAAGAGATGTATAAATAAACAAAAACTTTTGTTTATCAGGTTGCGTCAATTTTAAATTCTTATTTTAATTGTTAAGTAATTTTAGCAAGATATAATGTAAAAAAAAAAAAAAAAAAAAAAAAAAAAAAAAAAAAAAAAAGCACTATCAATAAGAAAGGTAAAATGATAAGGAGAGCTTTTGAATGTAGTTTTTTTAATTGTGTTTGTCATTATGGTGCAAGGCATTTTTATCTCCTACACGAAAATTCTTAATTCTGTTGTAATAATGTTTAGTAACGGAAAAATAAAAAATACTTTATTAATAACTTACCAAAAAAATTATTTTTGTTATAAATATAAGATTTAATGTGAATGTCTATTAACCAGATTTTATGGTATCTTTATGGGATTAAGGTCACAATTTATGAGATTGTAATATACAATTAATTGATATTATAATTGATTAAAATCTAACAATTACAATTATTTTATAGATCTTTCTATTATTGTTTTGTAGAAGAGTCTATAAATAGAACTTTAGAGAAACATTGTATAATGAGAGTGAATCAAAATATTCTCTTTTTTCTTCTCTTAATTCTTCCTATTCTCTTATTATTGTTCTTTCACTCCCCTTAACTTTCTTTTATTTTATAACAATTTTAAGAATTTAGTTTTTTTATGCTGCTAGTGAACAAACTCTAATTCTCATCTATAAAAAATTCTCTCTGTTTTTTTTTTGTCAAACATAATGTAAAAAGGTTAGCATGAAATAATGTTACAAAAAAAGTAAATAGACTTTTAAAATAAATCAATAAACAAAGTATTGATATACACATCACAATTTAATTTAATACCAGAGCGGAGACCACTTTCATAAATTTGAGAAATTAAGATAATATTTTGTTCATAAATTAAAATTATGAGATTAAAATTATTTTTAATTTATATATATTTTTTATAAAAAAAATATTATAATAAATAATGAATCATAATTTAAATCATGACTTAAGAAAATGTGATAAACTCCACCATGTGATAAACTCCAGTTAATTGGAACAAAAAGGGTCTTTCATTATTTATCACAAAAAAAAAAGAAAAAAGAAAAAAGAAAATGCCTTTCCATTAAATGAGGTGCTCTAAATTCTGCTCTCCCTTGTTTTCTTTTCAGGGAAAAAATTATTATTTTTTGGTTGAAGAAAAAAAAAATTATGGCAAAGGAGATGGCAGGTGGTGCAACAAAAAGTAGAAATCTTTTTTTTTTTTAAAGAAAAAACAGAAGCCTTACTTAGTTATCTATTTAATTTAAATTTACTATATTAAAAACTCAATTAAAAAATTACATTTAATTTTTTCTATTTTAAAAAAAATTATCATAAAAAATTATATCTCAATTTAAATTAAAAATTTGAATTAAAAAATTGAACGAGATTTAATCTCTTCTCCAACCAAAAAAAGAAAAGTGATAATATTGTCTAATGTCTCATTGTCTAAAAACAAGAAACAACACTTTTTATTTTCTAACAAGAAATAAATAAATAAATGAAATTCTCTCCAACTTCATATACTTGTTTGTGATCGCAAGTCTTTTTTTTTTTTTTTAATCCCTCATGCAAAAGACTTACCAGTTAGCTGCCCCTTGACCATGTCTTTTACCATGTTAATGCTAGTTGCTAATAAGATTTAAACTTTGAAGTAAAATGGTACAAGTTTTTGAAAACGCAACATTTATAGAGTTACGTGAAGAATTTGAATTGGAATTAAATACTAATTTAGATCAAATAATTTAAACTAACACTTATCTACTAATAACTAATAATTTAAAATAATTCAAACTTTAAAATAATAGATACTACTAATCTAATAACTACTAAGGATAAACTAAATGCAAATTAATTTAAATTTAAATAAATAAATCATTCTTATTATGCTCCGCAAGATGGAGCTCTAATAGGAGAATCCAATCTTGAACCGTAATAGAAGAAATCGACACGAGTGATGGAGCGTAATGTATGGGCCGCAACGGCAACAAACATCAAGAAGAGAATAGGGGAGGGTGCATGGATGCTGATTCGACAATCGTCAGGAGAGAGTAAATGACGCATGGGCTCTGAGAGGTAAATATTATAATAGGAAGGACGCGTTGGTGCATATTGTTAAAGGCGCATTGCTTAATAAATTTGGTACTTGATTTCTATTAGTTGGTATGGTTACTTCATTTAATCATTACAACTTTTGATTTTTTAAATTACTTTAAAATTAAGAGTTTACTTTTACAATTTTTAAAATTTAATGGTTATCAGATAAGTAAATTTTAGCATTATGCATTAGAGCAGAAATAAAAATAACATGTCTTATCATATTTTTCGGTGTCAAATATATAATTGGCATCAACATTTGTATTAAAGATGATCTAATTATAGTGTTGCGTGAATGAGACGAGGCAACTTAAAAAAAAATCTTTTGCAATATTCTAAAAAGAAAATATTCTTTGACTAATTTTTATTATATATATATATATATATATTTGTCCATAAAGCAAGCATTACTATTGTTTCTGTAAACCAATTTTGGCAAATTCCATACACATTTCATTTATAATTAGCACCATAGTTTATGAGGAACTATGAACCTTATATAAAATCCAAATAGTAGTTTGTAAATATTGAATGTTTGATTCTCAAACAAAATAAATATTACATTATTTGATCTCCACATCTTTTTGTTCTATTTCCCGAAGAATGAGGATCCAACCAAGAGTTTGAAAGATAGTAAGCTATGATAGATATTATACTTTTACATTACCAGGATTTTGTGGGTGAAGCAACCTTCAACAACATGACCCTCTTTTTCCATCCGTAAAAACAATTATACAAAAATAGAAACAACGAACTCAAAACACTTGTTTAATTGTTATGTATAACCAACTATATATGCGTCATTTAAACAATTTTAAATGCTTTTCTATGTTTTAATGTTTAAATATATTAAATAACGTAATATAATATAATTCGTGATACATTACGTTTAAAATTAAATAGATAATTTGAATCCCTAATACAGTAAAGAACAATCTCTACAACCCCTAAAACAAATAATGAAGCCTATCGATGTTACCCATACTAAATTATTTATCAAAACTAAACATAATTAATTAATGGCTTTGGAATGCACTTGTTATAATATAATTTGGTTTGACTTAGCATTGCATACTTAACCAATCAGTTATTGACGAGTATGCATTACATCATTTTGTATTCATACTCAGAAAATAATTTGGTGCTAAAATCTAATAGTGTCGGATTTTTTTTTTTTTTTTATGATCAATGGTGTCGGAATTGTTGAATAGGGTAGGGATAGTGCAAGGGGTTCGCGACATCAGTTGATCGGATTTTCATCAATTATAGAGGATATGATAAAGAGTCGCAAGTAATCGTGGAGCCCAATGCGCAATATTTTTTTTTTTTTTAGCATTTCATTCGAATTTATAGATGGAATTAGTCGTATATCATTATTGTGTTTCACACAATAAGAGATTGTGTGGATATGAATAAGTGTTATATTGCCTTTTTATGTTATGAAATGTATTTATCCTTTTAAAAGGGGCAAAGAAAAAGATAGATACAAATCCTATAACAACATTTCCCGTAAGCATACCTAGGAGGGGATATATATAAGAAAACAATAAGTGGACCAAAGTAAACAGAAAGAAAAATCCAGCAATAAATAAATAAATTAGGAAAAATGGAAAGGTGCAAAGTAATTGAACGCTTAGTTGCTTTTGTACAAAGGAATCTAGCCAAAACCACATTTTTTCTTTCCCTTTCCCGGAAGAAAGTAAAATGACTCTTTTCTAAGGGACAAACAGAGGAATGAGTATTGTGTGGTCTGTAAAGGGATAAGAAAAGGTGTTCACATTAGAGTTCTGGCATTGAATCTGTGAAAAATCCAAAAGATTGGAGATGTGAGAGACATGAGGTCTTATCTCCTTTGTCTTGGTGTGCAATTTTGCATACATGTGGGTCTTGCTTTAGCTTTGGCAAAATCTGAGAAAAAGAGAGGGAGAAAAAAACAACAAGAGCACCTGAAACTGAAAGATATGTCACGCTTATTTAGTAAAGGAGTTCAAATCCCGGTTTCAATAGTTTTGTTATAATATTTTTTTTCATAAAAATTTAAATTTTGATTCAAACCATATAATTTGAATCTATAAAATTGATCGATCATAAAATTGAATCCATAAGTTAAACCAAACAAGGTCTTGATCATGATCAATATTATTGTGTATATCTATATGTCCGGTATCTTTGGGAATAATGCTCTTTGGCTTTTTCCAAGTTCAATATAGCAAACTCATCAACTTGGTGTTGGATTGAGTAAATCCCAAATCTTATATAGATAATATAATGACCATTATTGTGATAGGTATATACTTAGAAATGTTCTATTTGTCAACCAAATCAATGATTATCTTTTATTTTAATCTCATTCCCAGGCAGCCACTAAATCTTCAAGCAAGCCATCAGCCCTTCTTCGCTGTAAATTTTGGAATTGAGCCGAGCCAGCCATGAGTTTACACTTTACACGCATCATAATTATTAATTACTTATTATTATTATTATTATTATTATAATTATTATTACTATTATTATAATTATTATTTTTATTATTATTATTATTATTTGAGAAATTCGAATTTTCACTTTTTTTTTAAAAAAAAAAAAAAAAAAAAAAAAAAAAAAAAAAAAAACCTAATTATGTGGTGGAGCTTGAATTTTTAAGTACAATGGCGTTTTGATATCCCAAAAGGCTGGTCATCGTCCCTAATAAGTTAAACCAAACACGGTCTTGATCATGATCAATATTATTGTGTATATCCACATATCCGGTATCTTTGGGAATAATGCTCTTTGGCTTTTTCCAAGTTCAATATAGCAAACTCATCAACTTGGTGTTGGATTGAGTAAATCCCAAATCTTATATAGATAATATAATGACCATTATTGTGATAGGTATATACTTAGAAATGTTCTATTTGTCAACCAAATCAATGATTATCTTTTATTTTAATCTCATTCCCAGGCAGCCACTAAATCTTCAAGCAAGCCATCAGCCCTTCTTCGCTGTAAATTTTGGAATTGAGCCGAGCCAGCCATGAGTTTACACTTTACACGCATCATAATTATTAATTACTTATTATTATTATTATTATTATTATAATTATTATTACTATTATTATAATTATTATTTTTATTATTATTATTATTATTATTTGAGAAATTCGAATTTTCACTTTTTTTAGGTACTAACATTTTGCTTAAAAATAATGTTAGTAGCACTTTAAGGAATTGCAGTATCGTGGAGCTTTGTCTATTGCTATTTTTTCCCTTCATTTGTTTTCCAAATGTTTTTCCCTTCATTACGTACACGAAATTGTTTTTTTTTTTTTTTTTGGGTTCTACGTACGTACATCCATTTATACGAATCATGAATTTCTTAGAAAAATTTTTTCAAAATTTTTTTAACGAATAGTCAGTCAATAATTTCTCTCTTCATTTTTTTTTTCTTTCTTAGAACTAATGATATAACCATTAAAAATTGAATTAAAAAAACAATAATTTTAAGAAAAATTTAACCAAGTACTTTTTTGTAGGAAGGCTCTTTTATATTGGAATTCATCCCTATTCTTCTGAAAAAGTAGGGTACAGTAGGGTCCGTTCGGTTCGCTAATTCGAGTTGAAATGTGATGTTATGTAAAAATTTTTTATTGTAACAACAAAGTTAGATGTGACTGTTTCTGAAACTTTTTTACTGTAGCAAAACTCGAATTAGCGAAAGTAGTGTGTGAAAGGCAATATATTTTTTTAATGATAGGGTGTGTAATGAGTATTTTTTTTTTTAAATATTATTGTCCTTAAAAGTAATTTTATGAATAGATATTTTAGTAACACTAAAACGTGGTGTGTGAAAAGTAGAAAAAATGGTGTTAATAGGCGCACTTATTAGGAAATTTAGAAACGGAGGAGGAAAAATAATAAAAATGTAAGAAAAATTTATTCTCGTGAAAAATTTAAAGAGGGCCCATGTTGAGAATAGTGTCCTAGAAGCATGATGTAAAAAAGGATATTTATTATTTATTTAATAAAAGAGTTTATTCATCATTTTATGTGCATATATTTATGAATATTTTATGAATATCAAATAAAATTCCTTGATTATTTATGTAACCTTAAACATGGTATATAA
>NW_010361298.1:254892-255144 GCF_000414095.1 Morus notabilis | reverse complement strand
TCTACCGATGGTCATATATAGGATGATCTTAATCCTGAGTTCTTAACAAACTCCTATTTATGGATTTATGTCTTTTGATTTACTCGGTACGGATTCCGAGACCCTGAATCTTATTCCTTGTATTTTGGAGACATAATGAAATAGGTAGCTGGGAATGTTATTATACGAGATGGAATCCATTCCTTCTTGAGAAAGAAGCAGATAAATAATTCTCTTGAGTGTTGATTCGGTACTTGGATTAGTAAGAGCGCT